>NW_011628063.1:130397-209870 GCF_000512975.1 Sesamum indicum | reverse complement strand
CCCCATCCCAAAAAAAAAAAAACCCCATCCCATCAGGGGTGAAAGGGGGATGAAGACCACAACTCTACTAAATACTTCATTAACAAACATAAAATTGATTTGGCTAGCTGCTAGCCAAAAGTACCAAATGATAGGATTATCACAGGTTGATGGTGTTGGTATCAGAGTAATACTTGTGGTCTTTTTCAAACTTCTTTCTTCAAGTGCTGCCCCATTTGTAATCAGTATTACTCTTAGGTTTTCTCTTATAGAATGCTCTTTTTCCTCGTGGGTTGTATGGATTGCTTCAGCATGTTATATTAATAGGAGAATGCACAGATCAACCAGCAGTAATTGGGGGATATTAACCCAACTTTTCTTTGGTAAAGCAAGAAGAATGAAAGGCTCCTCCTTAACTTATCAAAGGGGGTCTTGTTATTGAGGATCATTACATACCTTCGCTCTCCAGCCAGCATACTTGAATTCATCGTCTGACACAAGTGCCAATGTCATCCAAACAGCATGAAGTGGCCTAAAGGTCAAGTCAAGACAAAATCTAGGTCAGGAAAAAGATTCTAATTGAAAGAAGACAAGAAGAAAATTGCAATGACAGAAAACTCTACAGGCAATAAATTAGAAAGGATCAATCACAAAGATTAGGCTACAACAAAAGCAAAATAAGACTTAATGCCCCAACACTTTACAAACTCTCAAATCTTATTCATTATTACAACTTATAAAAAAGTGAATAAAACCTGGCGTGCTACCCCATAACAATTTCATCTAAAAATTCTAGAGCAACATATTATCAGTTAAATGTTGAAGACCATGTCCCATCATCAGATACATTTTGATAATTTCTTTTTCTTTTTCTTTGTTCATATCATTTCATCGTAGTTTTAAATAATTTTTTACACATCACAAATTTGGATATTTTAAAAAAGATATACTAACATAAAAAGTTCCATTTCTAAGTTTCTAACCAACATTGTTCTTCTAAGAAGAGAACAAGGTAATAAGAACAACTACAGTAGAGAAGTAGCACCACTTGGTCAATTATATCATATAAGACAGCTCGAGTGCATAGAGAACTGATTGCACGCTTTGATGAGGTGTTAACTCCAAAGGTCATGAACCCATCCATACTCCCACCTCTTTAGGCATGTATTTGGTAGGGAAGTTTGGGGAGGATTTGGAGTTCCAACACTTCATAGCAAGTTACTGATAGAGAATGGTAGGTGAGGATAATTCAATCCTAGACATGAATTTCATATCCATTCAACTTTGAAGGAGTTGGACAAACCCTATACCACGCGGTAACAATATCCTGTTCACGCATCACATAGGTAAACTATATAGGTCTCAACTCATCCCCTTCTCTCCCACATCACGCTACCATACACACCGAAACTCTTGCATTAAGCTACTCTTTTGCTAACTCAAAGGGACTGAACAGACTCCAGTAATCTCTTGGAGGACATTTAATCCTACTATGCTTAATTCAACTGTGCTCAACACGCACACAGATTAAGTATTACCCATGCCTCTGGAATAGTTTTCCCATTGCCAGTGAACGAACTACTCGCTCTTTCCACAAATCCGAATGGAGTCCAAAAGATTATGAAACCTACATAACATTCTTGCATGCTCAGCGGCATGCAGTATTCGAGAAGGAGGGAACAAAAATTGAATCCATGCGGACATATCTTCTCAACAGTGTATATAAGTCCATGTGCGGTTCAGTTAACCGCCATTTCAAAACCTCGGTTGCCAAATATCGAAACCCTAGTTCGGTTTTCGCTTCCAATTTCCAATCAAAATTAGATCTTCACACAGACTGAAACGAACAAACATTAGCAAGACGTAAAGAACACAAAGATTGAGAACAAAAGAGAGCGAGCAAACCAAGAGAGGAAGCGACAGGACACGGATCTGCACGAAGCTTCGATCTGGGGGAGTTACAATTTCGAACAAATGTAAATATGAAGAAAGAGTATGTATATACACAAACGACAGAGACGGAGAAGGAAGTGTTTCACGGCGTCGTCCGATCGATCGTAGGAACGAAGACGAGCTGTGGCGGTGGCGACAGGGGATCGGAGGGGAGAGAGAGAGAGAGAGGGGAAAATGGGAGGAGAGAGAAGAATGGATGAATGAAAGACTCTGGGGCCGCTACGGCTCTTTTTGTTAACTTAACTATGGTTGAGTTAGCCTTTTCCTTTCTAGATATTTTTTCTTTTTCTTTTTTGTTTTAATATTTTCCTATCTTTTTTTTTCACTTAAATTATTAGAAATTTGTATTAATTACATCTTGAATTTTTATTTTTTAAAATATTTTTTTTTGTTGATTATTGAAAACATAAATTGCCTTTCTTTTGATTTTTTTTGGAAAATTATATTTCTCATTCTATAGACTGGGTACAACACAATTTGAATCCCAATTGCTCATGGAATTAGTAAAATAGTCACATTTTTTGTCCTCCTGCCAACTTTTATTAAGAAATTGATAGAAAAAAGCAAATACAAGCTACATAACCATCATCTTCTTAAAATAAGGGAAACGACCACATGATTTGCACATAATTTTTTTCGTCTATTTCATAAAGAAAGTTTGTAGGAGGACTGGAAATAAGAATAGTTTTACACTTAAATTATTCGTTTTCCTAGTCTAATTGTTTTTTTTTCCTGTAGACACTTTGTTTCCTTTCTATGTGTTGCCCTTTTAGGCTAAACTCAAAGTTCATCTCTTTGGTTTAAATAGAGGGGTATACAGATTGGGAAATACTGAAAAAGACATTGTTTTGGCTCTAATTGAAGAGGATGAGAGGGGTGATAATTTCGCACAAGGCTTGAAGTAAGAGTAACCCGCATCATGGTCTCACACTGGAATTGGTCGCCTTATGTCACATACAACACGGAATTTTGATGCAATGAAGCAGACTTTAATAGAACTTAATTCGATTGGTGAAAAGCATGAACATGCTAAATTGCAACTTTGGTCCAACATAGTAAGGGTGGCACTTTGAGGACACACAAATGCAAAGGTGGCAATTTAGTGACATTAGATTATTTTTTATTCTTTTGAGGACTCTGGCCACTAGAGTTCTCAAATGTGGTCGAAACGTGCTGAGGTGGCGTTTCTTAAGGTTTTCATATGTGGATTTGTCTGACTAAGTAAAAAATAAAATTTTCATGACACATAGGATTGTGATGTGGAGAGAGAGAGAGAGAGAGAGAGAGAGAGAGAGAGAAATTCCTACTTATAACCCCAAACCCACCAAAACGCCATTTGTTCCCTAATTCTAGGCCTAATATTTCCACACCAGCAATATTCCACTTCAGTTCACTATATTTGGACCACGTTCTAGTTTTAGTCATTAGTCATACTATCCACTCAAAGCACTAGTTGTACAGGACCCCGTTCCAGACCATTTCACTTTGAAGCATGTTGGGTTCAATGAATGAGTGTGAGAAGGTGATATGACAAGCTTGGTTGTTTGATGACTCGGATCTAGAAATGGCACTATGGAATATTGATAATTGTCGGGTCAGTTTGATGTCTTGGAAGACTAGATCCTTCATTGGTGTTAGATAATGTATATAATGGATTGAGCGAAAATTGGAGAGGATGAGATAAAGTCGTCGCATTGAGGGGTCCAGGCAGATATATGATGAACTGCGGACGAAGTTGAATGCTATGTTGAGGGATGAGGTAGTCAAATAGAAACAGAAGAGTAAAGTCAATAGGATGGCTGAGGGCGATTGCACTATGAAATTCTTTCATGCTATGGCATTTTACCTACAACTTTCTTCAGTCGTTCATCGTTGTGTTCTATCCGCAGAGGTCAATGACCTCTGTTGCTCCTTTGTCTCACTAGGTTTGTCCGCCTCCTGGCTTCCTCAAGGTGAACTTCAAAAACACTACCTCTCAATATCGGTGCAATACGTGTTGGGGTCATAATTTACATCTCAGAGAATCACTGTGTGTATTGGCGCACTCGCCTTATCCCACATATTTGTTGGTGAACTGAATTATATATATTATTGCATATATATTTGTGAGTGCTAGGATTGCATTTGGGAACAAGCCAAATAAGCTAAAAATACCAAGACAAGGTGTCACGTAACAAGCCCAAACATTGAGCATGTTTCGGCGCATCTTTAAGGTGGACTGAAAATAAAAACAAACATAATGATAAATTTTCTTTCCACATTCACATTTTTCTTTGTACTTGTTGAAGCACTGCATTAAAATAAGTACCAATAAAGGATATTGTCATGACATTTCAAAATAAATCCCTAACATTTGTCGTCTTCTTTTTTTTATTCAATTATTTTACCTTTGAATTATTTATTAAATACTGATTCTGTTTTAAAATTTAAATTATCTATAAGTTTTATTTATTTATTCTTAAAACACATGTTTTCTTTGTAGTAGTCTTCTTGGAACTTTTATTTTGTTATTTAATGAAATGAAATGATTTTTTATTTTTTATTAGTAACTATTTACCTTATTTATTTTTATTTTGAAGCACATGTTCATTATTATTTTAAAGTATGTATTTCTATATCCAAAAAAGTATTATTATTTTATAATTAGTTAGTAAAAAGTTTAAATTTAATTTTATATTCAACACAATTTCTAATTTTATACTTATTAATAACTTTAACTTTAATTTTAGATTATTTATTGTAAATTTATTTTTAATATTTCAAAATTTTATAAAATTCATAAATATATTTTGTTTATTTTATAAAAAATACATATCATCTGTGACTTGTACTTGGTTGTTCAGGATTTCTTAATCATTGTAATTTTTTATTAATAAATTTAAAATACATATCTTCTGTGACTTGGCATAAACGAAATAATAAGTATTTAATATAAAACAAATAGGGACAAATCCTAATATGTTAGAGTGGGGAAACAGTGTAACTGGAAGAGAGTTTTTACAATTGTTCAGAATTATAATGCTCTTGCAATGTGTAATGTTTATCTGTTTTTTGTTTTAGATATAAGCTCACATTGAGGTTAAGGATAAACTAACTTTAATTTTGGTTCCAATGACACATTCTTTTAATAATAGTTATATGATATGTTGGACATATTGATGGTAAATTGTGTGATATTTAAAATAAGGATGAATCGTTGAATGAAATAAAATACAAAATAAAAAATATCGTTTTGAAATAAATTGGGATATTTTGTATCTGCAGTTAGAAAAGTACCATATAAATAGCACACATCAAGGTATCAACACCTATAAAAGACAAAATATATAAAGTGAACCACGGTTATGTTCCACCAATAATAATATAACATAAGCAAACCATGATTTAAATTAAGAAAAGTATAAGAATCTATTATGATTTTCTAGACAATTTCATAAATAATTATAATAACTCATTCAATTTAAAAAAATTGATATTTTATCTAATTTTAATTAGAACCACTACATAAACGTAGTTTTATTATATATAGTTAATTTTTGTTCAACCTTATAATTATGCATTCTTAAATATTTATTTTTATAGTCACGATTAAAATTGAAAATATTCTCCGTGCCTTGGCACATGTTTTGTACTAGTTGTATATATATTTGTGAGTGTTTGGATTGCATTTGGGAACGGGCCAAATGAGCTAAAAATACAAAGATAAGGTGTCACGTAACGAGCCCAAACATTGAGTATTTTTTGACGCATCGCTAAGATGGACTGAAAATAAAAACAAACATAATGATGAGTAGTTTGTTTAAATAATGTTAATATTTTTGTGAGTATATATATAATTTTTCAAAAGACACGAATAATTTGTGTAAATAGACTACAGGTCAGGAACTATAAATGTAATTATCACTTTACATTATAAAAATTTATGATGGTGATGGGCACGAACTCTTAGATCTTAATATAATAATGTTATAAAAGTTTGCCCCATATTAAACCGATATTCATCAACAATCATCTATAATATAAAAAACAACCCTTTTGAAATTTATTGCATATTACAAAAGAAAAAAAAATCATTTATATAATGTTATAACGACCCCATTTACTGTCATATTTTATATCAATTCTCATAGACATTAAATTTTAAGAGAGAAATTTATAACGCCATATTTGGATTGATAAATTTTGTTTTGAAAAGAATTTGGAGAAATTATTTCAATAAGTTCATGTTAGAAGAATTTTAAATCAATCAATATTCAACAAAACATAAGGATATAGAATACTTTAAATATAAACTTAGCCAGAAAAATTCCCAAATAATATATAGCTACAAAAGTGTATTGTAAAATTTCAATTTTATAATATATCTAAATTGTAGGATGTAAGTGTAATTCATGTTCTTCATCATGCTGCCTAAGGCACTCAAAGTCGACAACATTGAGAAGATAGAGCAGGAGACTTTGCAATTGCAGCTGAATTCTCCATGTTTCTTGACGGGGGACAGGAGATGATCATACAAATTGCTATAATCTCCACAAGTGTACATACCACAGCAAAGACTTCGATGTGTTAGGAAGGGCTCCAGAAATTGAGGAAGAAGAAGAATCTTTTCTTTGAAATTGTTCTCTCCTCTTTTCATTGCTCTCCATAACATTAAATACAAAACCTGATAAAGGATCTTTGAACAAGTGTCACCATTTCTAGCATGCCTAACAACTTTTTTACTATCTGTTTTGTTTTCATTAGTGATAATAGTCCATAGACCTATTAATTTTGCAGTAACTCTATTGGACTTCTTAACATTTGGGCTAATTATGTCCATAACACTATTAAAGGTTAGCATACTGGTGCAGCTGTCTTAGAAGCTCCTAAAGGTCATCGAATTTGATCAGGATCTGTTCCATCTGCGGCTGATGTCTCCTTACCTTTAAAACAAGAAATTTTGACGTCAATATAAGCAAGCTATAGATAGAAATACTAGTTAAAAGGTTCAAATCTAATAAAATACTAAAACTTCTCGTCTTTTTCTTTTTTTTGCCTTTGAACTTTTACTGGATTTTCCTTTGTGGAAGAGAGAGAAGGGTGCATCTGATAGAGAACTTTTCCTTGAAGGTTCTTGATGACAATCTTTGAGATCAAGATGATAGCAGAAAGCATTTCGGAGAAAGTATCTTAGCTTACTTTTACACCTGCCATAGATAGAAGTTTGCGCGAAGCAACATAGGCAGCATCCGGATTTTCCAATCTCTTCTCCACATAGTAGATAACCTCTACAACACCTGACTGCAAAATTAAGACTTTCAGTTCCTAAGAAAACCAGATTTATGCCAGCAAGCTGAAAGGTAAAGCATTAGATGTATGGGCAGAATGGGTGGAAACGGTGGTATAAACAGGAGGAATAGTGAAAATTTAAGATGTTAATAACTGCAATTTCGAGGAAAGAATGTCCCTCAAATATTAAGGGATTAATTTTTATATCTGTGATTGTATTGAGTAATACAAACGTCTGGCTTCTCATGAGACAGGCATTCAGATACCCAAGAAATGCCCACTTGAGATGTTAGTTTAGAAAAATGCAGCTACAAGTGCCAACGGTTGCAGATATTAGATTATAAATTATTTGAAATTGTTAATTCAGCAGTGCCCTTGCTTCTTCAGTTGCAAATCCTTCTTACCTGAAAGTGACTCTTTCACTAAAAAAAATGATGAAACTAACATCTGGGATTCCATATGAATTACAGACACCAGATTCAGTGAATGGGCCTTAGTCACCTCCTCCCTCCATGTTACTATATAACATTCAACGGGCAGCATTACAATCTCGTTCAAATTAGCAAGTAGTTGTAGTATGTGCATGAATCGAGTTACCAATTGCAATAAAGAAACTTCTAATCACCTGAATAATTATCTTTGCACATTCGTTGCAAGGAAACATTGTAACATAAAGCCTCTGCAGTGGTAATTCAGGTAAATTCATACAATCAGAAATGCCAAACCTGAATACTGAAAGAAATAAAGGAAACTGACACATCAGATGAGACTAGAACTAACTTGCCCTGCAGCAGATGCATGATTTGTGTTCAAGATAGCATTGACTTCAGCATGGCATACATAACTGCAAGAAACCGCCAAAAAGAAAATGATCAGTTGCAACTTTGGTATTAAGGAGAATGACTTGAAAAGAACAAACCCGAGGTTGAAAACAAGTAAATGCATATAATGGCAAGAGAAGTTTACTCATTACTAAAATTATAGGACTCACGGGTACTTTGTTTCCAGGGGATCTCCATTCTTGGATTTCTGATATACCAGGGTAGAAGTAAGAGATACTCAAATTTTAAACATTGATTCTATATTTCATCTTAAGGTAGAAAGGACTTCAAACCTTAGACCATGGAAGCTTGTCATCTGAGCAACCACGTGGAAACCCATTGTAACCAATGCCTTCAATGAACCAAAATACCAACAATAGCTTCAGTTTTTTAATAAACATTATGACTATGAGGTTTTACTTAAGAAAGGATTTTAGAGTCACATGCTTGATTGATGATGATAAACAGAAAGTAATCCAGTACTTCAAATCCCTTACCAATTGCATGCATAACAAAATAGACCACAAGCTTGAAGGTTCAGGGAACACATTGGCCAAAGAGAACAAATCAGATTCTTTGGTTTCGGAAAAAATCCAATAGGTAACACAAGTCATGACCAGGTGCTTTCACTATAAGTGATCAGTCAGCGAGTGAAATAGTCTACGTTGTAATCGATTAAAGTAATTCTTAATATGGAGTCTAAAATTCTACATCGTTTATAACTAAAAGAAATTGTGGTTCGTGCCAAATGCATCCCGCTAATTTGCACTAAGGACCAGTCTCAAATTGCTCAGAAGACAAAAAACCTAAAGAAAACTGCTCTAAAAGTGAACAAACAGAAAATTAGAGCATTAGGCATGGTAATCCAATCTTGTTCTCGCAATAGCTAGTCATGCAGGCAGGGTCCTGTTGAACATTCAAATGGGAAAATCTACATGCTAAGGGATCAATGCTGCAACTGGTGAACCCCACTTTCAATTGAGGAAGGACACTTTTTACTGTAGTATTTGCTAGGTCGGTAGATGCTTTCAGGACCACGAAACATCAATATATGACAAGCCAAAGTAGAAAGATAGAATAACAGTCTAACAATAATAATCATTCTCGAAATTAATGATGAAAGTTTTCTTAGGAAAAACTCATTCAATCAAGCAATCTTACCAAGTATTATTCCCTTTTCGCTCACCAAGCAAGCACCAACCTATAGAAAAGGACAAGTAACTAAGATGTTACAACAAACCATAAAATATAAATTTAGTATAATACACAGAAGGGCAACTCTCTCTCTCTCTCTCTTGTCCTCTTGTTTTAATAGTATAATAATGTAATGAAACCTGTCTGTTGGGATCCTTGGACCTCTCAGCTGAAAGAAATGCAATTGCCATAAAATAGTCATCCCAGGACAGATATCTGCAATCCAAATCAAAATACCAAGGGAATGAAATTTAGAAGTTTTTCGCTTCTTTTTATAATAAATCTTAAAGCAAACCCCTGCTACACTTTTGTTGTAATTCATGCTTGATTTCCTGCCTGAGAACTACTGCATTACTGTAACTGATGCCATGACTCCTGAGGAGCTTGGGCCATCAAATTCAAAATTCTCAATCAATTAAAGTTTTCTTAGGTAAGGATTTTATACTTGAAATCCTTAGCTCCAAATTCACAGTTTAAAACACCACAACATTTCTCATTGAAACGAAAATAATAGAATTCCCTTTTGAGTTTTTCTTCCCAAACAATAGGATTTCAAAGTACTGCAAGAACTGATTCCAAGTTCGAACACTTTGTCAAACCCAAATCGTTTCATCTGCAACCTCAAATCAACAAGCAATCTACAGTATTCACCGAGGGAAAGAAAAGAAAAAAACTTAAACATAATGTCGATATAGACTTTGTAACTTACATTTCAAACTCTCAAGTTTAATGAAAATTTCGTCCTAAAACCCTCTTTCTCTTCTAATCATTCCAAATACATTTCGAGTGAAGAGACAACACTGTTGACCATATTTAGCACCATCTCCAAAGATAAACACAAAAAAAGTCAATAATGGAACCAAATAATACCGACCCTTTCCGCTTTGCGGGATCAAATGGGCTCTGAAGAGCAGATTTCTTCTCCTCGACGCCGTTTTCCGAGCAGCGCTTCTTGGGGCTTCTGAAGTTGAAGAACAAGCTGACGGAGATAGCGGAGGTCACCGCACCCAATCCTGCTGCGGCGAAAAGCAAAGTTATCTCTCTCGAATTCATCACCTTCCCCGGCACTTCACACACACACTCACACCCACAACTAAGTGAGAGAGAAAATCTTTGCCGCGAAAATGACGAAAAAGGGTGGCAAATAATGTAAAAAGTGAAAAAGTAGCGGGAAAATGTGGGCTCGCTCAAGAGCTATTGGGCTGACTCCAATTTGTATTTCAGCCCAATTCCATACATAGACTCTTTTCCCCTATCCTCTTCTTTTTAATTATTTTTCATTTCTTTTTAATTATTTGTATTTCAGCTCACTCCAATTTGTATTTTCCCCTATCTTCTTCTTTTTAATTATTTTTCATTTCTTTTTAATAATGGTAGGGCTAGTTAGCGCATTACATGTTTTTATTATTTATTTATTTATTTTAATTACAAATTTAAGTTTTCTTTTTCCCACACGTGTTATTTTATAAATTTTTATTTCTTGGGGTGTTTATAAAGTGAAAAATCCCTTATTCTTAGTACTTGATCTTTAACGATAAATGTGAGTCTATAACAAAAGGTATCACAACAGAATCCTACTAATACCTAAACGAGGATCCATGGGCCAATGTTGATGTAAGAAGAGGCCGAGGAGACTGGATGGGATGACTGTTACAAGGTCTCTAGCCCGTATGGGTTGAGAGAGATATTTTGAGAGTGTTTACAAAGTGAGTGCCCTTCCTCCTTAATAATCGAAATTTTAGGAATGAATGTGGGTCCTTAATAGTTATTTTCTTGAAAGGACAAGACGACTCTTTATATATATATAAAAAAAAAAAAACGCAATGCAACCCCTGATACGAGGTAATAAGATTTTTTTTTTCTTTGAAAAAAAAAAAAAGAAAGAGTTTAGGGAGTCATGTTGCCTTGTGTGTATTTTGTTGTGTTTAGAGAAGTTTTGTGCCTATTCATATTTCTACTGGGGATAAAATATAATTAATTCTATAAACAAACATAAGATTACATTTTCAAATAAATTAAAATGAAAAAGCAAAAATAAAAACATAAATAAGCAAGGCCTTAAAGTTTAAGTATGGTTGTGGGCGTTGTCCATTCTACTTTGCAATTTCTTCTTTCTACCTATTCTTTTAACACACAAGTATTATGCACATGTACTTCTCGAATAGACCAAAAGTATTACACTAAATCCATCCAAGAATGTCCCAATAAATTGATAATTACAAATATTGGGAAAGCATTAATATATAGAATGAAAACTTCTAAGAATACGAATAAAGTAAGCTAACACAATATATAACTACAATAACTTTACCACCTATAAATTGGTGAACAATCTGTGAGAGTATGAAGTTTGTTCCAACATTACATTTAAACTGAATGACTCCTAGAAATTAAGGATCTGCAACACTCAGATCAGTCATTTGTATTGTTTCTCCGCTCTGAAGAACAATATTGTTATTTTTCATATTTTTTTGCTTCATCTCACCAAAAAAATATGAAGTGAATCCCCAAAGAGATAGGAAGAGGGCAACCCCTTTTCCTGGTTGGAACTTTTCATGGTAGAAAACTACAGCCAACAATGTTGTGATGGGGAGCGAAACCGTGATTACTATGCCGGAAAGTAGGGAAGAAGCATAGAACACTACTCCAATGCAGCCCAAGAAGAAGCATTGCTGAACAATGGTTGTCCAAAAGAGCACCAAATAGTACTTGGTTTCTCCAAGTTCATATTGCTTTGCCTCTCTTGGGATTGCCTGCAAATCAAAACACATATTAGTTTGTTGGCAAATAATTCCCATAAATATTGAATAGGGTGTTTGGGTGAACGTATAAGTTCTTTAAAGTATTTTATAAAATATTACAAAGTGCTTGATAAATTTTTTTTTAGAAAATAACTTATAAGTTTTAAAAATAAAATATTGGGAGCTTATTAGTTTATAAGATATTAATAATGAAAAGGTTATAACTAATCTGAAGAAATTTGTTAAAATCTTAATAAGAGATTATAAGATCATAACGTCTTATTAATGAAATTTATAAATTCTTTTTATAAAAATTTTATCAAATATTACATAGCGTTGTATATACTTTTATAACATCGTATAAAATCCCTAGACACCCTCTAGAGTGCATTTTTTAAAGTTTAGCTTGAAGCTAATGAACTTTTATCAAAGTAGCTAAATTCAAACCCCAATTATTTAAATATTTTGAGATTAAATCTCACATGTGTATGTATTTACTTTAATAATAACTTATTTGATAGTTATAGATTCTTGATATTTCTTAAGTCTTAATTGCTACTAATTCTTGACATTCATTTTAGTCTATTTTTTTTAGTGGTATATAATTTATTACATTATTCAATATGTTTAAAATTTAAAGATTTATTAATTATACACCAATAATTTAAATAAATAAATACATTCAAACGAGACAAAGAAATAACAAAACTATTATAAAATTAGACATACATCCACTTTCGTCGCACTCAAACTCATAACATTTGACTGTAAAATTTCAATATTACCAATCAAGCAACGACTTATAATTGGCATTTTAGTTGAGTTAAGGGCTGTATATATTTTATACACAATTTGATTTTTGGGTCTAATAATTCTTAGGAATAATTACACTGCCCTCCTTAAAGGTTTGGTGTAATTATTCATATACCCCATGTGGTTCAAAAAATTACATTTAGTAGTCTTGAAATTTATTTTCGTCTAACAAGTGAGTCATTAATTAATAAAAAAATATCAAATTTGCTGATATTAACAAAAAAATCAGATAAAAATTGATTATATTTTCTCATAATTGACTTATTACTGATAAAATAAAATTATTTGTGATTCAAATTACTCTTATACATGATTTACACACGTAAGTGCATGTGATGTTGTATATTATTATAAGGATAGTTTAGCAAAAAAAACTTTTTTTGACATGCAATATGTTAGGGCAAATATCATTTATGTTCAATTATTTTTTTTAATATTAACAAAGTAAATTTTAACTAATAAATGAACCTATTTGTATATACATGCAAATTTCATGGGAACTAACTGTAATTTTCTAAACTACTGAAATTTATGTGTATAATTATATAATAACTCAAGGAATTATTCTTAATTTTAATTGCAAAATATTATATATATATATATATATATAACTTTAAAAAGCACTTTTCAAATTCAGTACCATTATATGATTGGTCGTTTACTATATGATTAAAATGGATTAATTAGTCATCAACATAAATCACGTGATATTATTTAATTACAGAAATTCATTCCACAATATATATATATATATACACGTTTACTAAAATACCCACAAACATATGTATTTTTCATCATCTTTAAAGTTGATTTTTTATTCATGCAAATTTGAAATTATTTCATCTTTTTTTAATTTATATTTTGTTTTTTAATTAATTAAATTTAAAAATAAATTATATAAATACATGGAGTGTGCTTACAGACCTGAAAGTCGCCGTTGATGAGCATGCCGACACAGCAGAAAGCAGCCGCGAAAACGCTCATCATCATCTGAATTTCCAGCACCAGGGTGTACGTAACCGCCTGCTTCGCCTTTGCGTACGTCACCTCTACCAACGGCAGCATGAAACCCCCCAGCGCCGCCGCCCCCACCGTCAGAGCAAACCCCAACGCGTACTCCTTCCCCGTCACCCCCGCCGGCCGGTCGCCACTCGAGTTGATCCCCAGCACAACGGCGCCAACCGTCAGCAGGACGACGGCGTTCACTGAGTACGCGGTGAACCTCTGCTTCACGAGGAGGAACGCGAACGCCGCGTTGAAAACCAGCTGCGTCGAGACAATGAGGGTTGCGGTCGGTAGCAGTAGTTGGAGCCGCCGGTGACGACGCCGATTATTATGGACGCGAGGAAAACCCGACGGTTCATGAAGACGAGCTTGGTGCTGGAGGCGCTGCGGCGGCGCCATGCGTAGGCGATGGTGAGGGGGATGAGAATAACGGGGAAGCCGGCGGTTTGGAGGAAGCTGATGAGCCAGATTCGTTTCCCGCCCTTGATGAAGTAGAGACGCATGATGAGAGGCCCACCGCAGTTGCCTACTATGAGTAGGATGCAGTTGAGAAGTAGGGGAAGTTTCCTCCAGGTGGAGCTGCGGCCACCAGCTGCAGCCTCCATTAATTAAGATTCTTGGTAAATGTGAAAATTGGGAAAAAATATTTTTTTAGTCCATTAAATATGCACAATTTTAGTTTTAGTTCTATAAGTATATCCATTTTTTATTAACTCCAGTAACTAGTAAAATTGATTATATTTAGTCATCCGATGAATTGGATTTATAATTTGCCCGGAAAAGAGATATGACTGGACACTTAGAGGCGTTTTTGTTGATTTATAATCCTATGTGACTAAAATCATGATGTGGAAGACAAGTTAACAATCTTTTGGAGGGAAGAAAGGTGACTTTTCCCTCCAAAACACTTTTCCTAACCAACAAAATATATTTTCTTCTCCACATACTTGCACAAACCCATTTTTCTCCTTTATCTCTCGGTTCCAATATCTTCTTCCGTGGAAGGATCACTTTTTTGTTACTGCAGAAAGAAAGCAATGGTTCAGACTTTTTGCATTAATCAAAATTGAAAAAGGAGGTTCCATTTCTGTCAAGAGTACAAGGTAATAAGCTCACTTTTTTCCCTAATCAATTTTTGTTTAATTTTTTTGAATTTTTTAAATGAATTTAATTTTGTAGAGAGAAGGGTCTGCCCAATCAGCATACAAGCCACGTATGCAAGCCATGTACTTTCCCATGTGGATGACACGTGGTTAATTGGCCGCGAATTGGACCGACTAATTTATACGTTGGCAAGTTCCAGGTAAATTTAAAATTTTGGCCAAACAAAAAAATAGAAAACCCTCAAACGGACTAAATCTAATCAATTTTGTAAGTTACTGGAGTTAATAAAAAATGGGCATACTTATAAAATTAATACTAAAATTAAACATACTTAACGGACTAAAAAAATATTTTTCCCTGAAAATTGCAGCTTCACTTGGGAGTTAGGAGCTTTTATCTTATGATTTCTAGTCTATATATGTGATTGCCCATTCACTAGGGGCTCGTGTTATATTGAATTATTATAAATTTATAAAATGTACAAGTTTTCTCATGTTAGTATAAATTGAGGTAGATTGATTTTTTTTATTCCTTATTTTTTTATTATATTTAATATATACGAGTTATGTGTATAAAATATTATATTAAATAAAATATATAGCATGATTTTCATGCACGTGGACCACTAATAATGTGATAATCAAACAGGGCCCTCCAAAAACCTAGAGGGTGAGACGCGGATGAATCTTTGAGGTAGGATCAATCCAAAACGTGTGGATCGGTGGAAGGGTTTGAGGTAGTCGGGGCTCTCCTAAGGGCGGTACGCGTCGTTTGAGGGAGCTGTGGATTGAAGGGCATTCTCGCCCCACATTAATTTCTTGGACTTTCTTATACATACATTTGAAAAAAGGTTGGGATATGTGCGTTTGAAGCATGATTGACCTAAAAGAAACATGTCGCATAAATTTGTGTATGATATTTTAGACATCACATTTTCTCATTACCTTTCTTTATGGAAGTATGTATGATATTCTTTCTTTACTTATTAAGTAAGAAATAAAAATTATATTTTTTTATAAAAAAAAGTGTGGAGAAAGATGAATTTACAATACATTAGGTCAACAAACACTAAACATAAATTGCTATATATAACCTATCTAATTACTATAAAGAGTTATGTCATAGTCAATGACTTGGAAGGTGTTTTGGATGAGTTGATATACTTTTTAAAATATATATCTATGATAATTTAAAAATTGGAAACATGTTATACAATGTTTGAAAACATTATACAAATTAACTTATAAGCTTCTTCTATTTCTAACTTATTTTTAAAAATTTTAGTCAACACCTTCATTTGCATTAATTTTTAGAAATTTTAGTCAACTCCTTCAATTGCATTAATTTACATTAATTACAAATAAAGGAGAATAATTCGACGATACGAAAAACTATGAAAGCCTATGAGTGCTAAAGACCTTACAAAGAGTAAAAAGTCTAAAAGGAGTAAAGAGCTTACAAGGAACAAAAATCTACGAGGAGGAAAAATCTACAAGATTCTTACGTACAACAAAGCCTCTGAAAAATGAGGAGTTTTTGAGAAAATAAAAATCTACAAGAAATAAGAGTATAGTGAGAGTGAAATACAAGAAAATGCGCCAAGTCATTATAATACTATAGGAGAAGAAATTCATATCTTAAAAACGCCATTGACAACAAATTGAAACTCATAAAGTATATGATGCGTATCTCAAAAGAGGATCTCCTAGAAAATTATCATATGAGTTTGCCATTCATTTTTTATGGTGAATTGGTCAAATTATTTTTATGCACTAAAATTATAATTTTATTTATTGTAATATTTTTTATATCAAATCTCAGGAGAGATAATTGTAATTTATCTAAAAGGAATTGTAAGTTGCATTGACTTATGTAGACACTCGCAATAGAACTAAATCTTGAATAATACCGAAAAATGTGAAATTTGTCATTATTGTGCCATTATTATAAATTTAAATATTGATTATGCCAGTCTTTCACCACAGACTACCAGGTTTCAAGGCGCAAGAAAGGCAATCATTTGGCATATATTTATATATATATATATATATATATATATATATATATATTTATATATATATATATATATATATATATATATATATATATATATATATATATATATATATATATATATATATATATTCAAAGTAAGAAGTACTTTTATGGGAGTGTGCCCAAAATTGATTTTTTTTTCTTTTAATTCAATTCACCAAATATATAATAATATTTCATTGTGTAACAGATAAATCAGATCCGAACTAAATAATGAACCACATTTTGTATAACTCGATCGACATGACTCGTTGACCCTCTAGATGCTGTAATTAGTTAATTAACTTTATTTTTCGGAGTGTATCAATAAATATTTTCCTCATTGTTTTCATGAATTTAACTGTTGAAAATTTATGCATACGTGATGAGCCTAAAATAATAGTACAGATAAAAAAAAATTATTACAATCCAAAATTACAGAATTTATTAAAAATGAAAATTAACAAATATAATTACAAAAAATGATAACAAAGTAAGATGGAAACAAAAAAAAAAAATGATAATGGCTCAGGGGCTAGATTCGATGAGAATAGCCCACAACTACTAAAACTGACAACCACATACCGGTTGTTAAACTCATAACAGCCATCAAGGCCCAGCCACTCAGACATCCACAAAAGGCCGATCACATAGACCCAAAATACCCACTAAGAAACTTCGTCCACAAAGAAACACACAGAACCAGCACCTAGAAGAAATACAGGTTATCTCATTCCACCAGAGGATTTATAGGAGGAGGGATATTTATGCCGGAGAGAGAGAGAGACGACTGGGCAAGATAAACGAGAATAGAGAAGATGGCGGTGTTGATTCAGAGAGGAAGGAGAAACGAGAGAGAGAGAGAGAGAGAGAGAGAGAGAGAGAGAGAGAGAGAGAGAGAGTATATGTATTAGAGAGAGAGAGAGAGAGAGAGAGAGAGAGAGAGAGAGAGAGAGAGAGAGAGAGAGAGAATCAGTTTTATGATTACATCTACAAAGAGATGGACCTAATTAATTAGGTAAAGAATCGGGTTGGGGGATGAGGAGTGGGCCGGGTCACGGGTATGGGTCGAGGAATGGGCCCGAGGCAGCAAATTTGGGTTGCCATCCATGGTGAGTGGTTGGGGTGCTATGAGCTTGGACCTACCAATTTTGATTCTGGGCCAAAACTTCTCAACAATAACTAAGTAATTTATTAGACAAACAACACCAAATTAAAGAAACAAAATTATTCATAATATAAATATATTAAATTTCACAAAACATAAATTTAAAGTCATCTCAAAATAAAAAATTAAGTGATTGTTCTTGATGTCGTTACTGGTAATATGCTTAGTGACAATTTTTTATTTCAGCATCATAATAAATTTTGTAATTTTAATAATGTAATTATTTTATAAACATTATCACCAGTAAGAACTAGTAATAAAAAGTTGTGCATATAATTATGAATGAAATCATACTAAATAAAATGTGATACGTAATATAATTTTGTAATAAAATATTCGAATTAATTAAAAATATATTATGGTTTAAAATGAATTTGGTTATGGTAGTTGCTTGATCACTGCCCCACCAATAATGGAAATAAGGTAGTCAAACTATGTTTACATCCGCAATGAATGTGCGTATTCATCTACTATTTATTAAAAAAATATTATATTAAATCTAAATACTTAAACAATTTTGCCCTATAGATTTTTAACTTATTTAATTTCCATATATATAAACTAGCATAAAATTTGTGATATGATCGATGCTATATTTTTCCTTTTTCCCTTACATGTTATTGCTGCAAGTTCCCCATTTTACATCGATTGGAAGAGAGGATCCTCGGGGTGTTTTAAAGTGGGCATCTTTCCTTCTTAGTAGCTGATCTTTTGGCGATGGTTGTGGATTTTTAAGACAAGTGGTGTCAGAACAGTACCTTACCGATATCCAGAAAGAAAATTTATGTGTGAGTCTTCGATGTAGGGTGGATTGAGGGGGTCCACACTGCACGAGGACATGCGTGGATTAGATGGAAGTGAATGTTACAAGTTCTATGTCGCACAATGGTTGGGAGAGGGTCCGTAGGGGTGTTTATGAAGTGGATATCCCTTCTCTTTAATAACCAATTTTTTAAGGATAGATGTGGGCCAGTGATAATTACCTGTCCTCAAATTATTTATAAATTGCCTCTTTTTTAATACTTGAGTTTTTATAAATGAACGTGAGCTTGTAACTGTTATCTACCAAACAAACGCAATGTTATATTGATATGTTGTTTACATAACTAGACTATAGTAAATATATACTCTCACTTACCTTCATAATTATACACTTAAGTTATATAGCATTATTTGCGATAATTTTCAAATGCTTCGTGGGCAAAATTGTAGAAATGCTAGAAATATTTGTCTACAATTCGCTGTCAATTCACATAAATATTTTTATATATTTGAATTAAGAAAATTTAAAAATATTTTTTATTGAACACATCATAAAAATAAAAGACTAAATGCAATAAATCTCCATGTAAAATTACTAATATGCAAAAATATTGCATAAATAGAAAAAATGACAAAATGATTTTTTGAATTAAAAAAAAAGTAACGTAACTCGTTGATGCAGAGGCAATGAGCTTTTTTCATAAATAAACAAGGGTTAAAAGTTTAAGTAGAGTTGTGGGCGTCATCCATCTTAGTTCGCAATTTCTTGATATGCTTTTGACATCATGAATTAAGTTACATATGATGCCAACTTGAATCATCTTCTACACTGATAATCACAAATACTACAAAAACATTAATATATAAAACAAAAACTTCTAAGAAATCTTGTACAAATAAAGTAAGCTAACAAAAACTTATAAGTTGGTGAACAATCTGTGAGAGTGTGGAGTCTGCCCCAACATTGTATTTAGGCAGAATGACTCCTACCAATCAAGGATCAACAACAACTAGGCCACTCATCTGTACTGTTTCTCTGCTATGAAGATCAACACTGTC
Organism: Sesamum indicum; assembly: GCF_000512975.1. Classification (NCBI taxonomy): domain Eukaryota; kingdom Viridiplantae; phylum Streptophyta; class Magnoliopsida; order Lamiales; family Pedaliaceae; genus Sesamum; species Sesamum indicum. The sequence goes on along the minus strand of NW_011628063.1, from coordinate 189,969 downwards.
ATTTTTCATCTTTTTCTGTTTCATCTCACCAAAATAGTACGAAGTAAATCCCCAAAGAGAGAGGAATAGGGAAACCCCCTTTTCTGGTTGAAACTTTTCATGGTAAAAAGCAACAGCCAACAACGTTGTGATGGGGAGCGAAACTGTGATTACTATGCCTGAAAATAGAGATGAAGCATAGAACACTACTCCAATGCAGCCCAAGAAAAACCATTGCACGACAATGGTTGTCCAAAAGAGCACCAAATAGTACTTGGTTTCTCCAAGTTCATATTGCTTTGCCTCTTTCGGAATTGCCTGCAAAACAGAACACACAATTTGTTGGTACCATATTTTTAAAGCTTTGTTGTAATTCTAGCACAAAGTTAATGAACTTCTTACTTTGTGATATATAGATGTGTTTGCAATAACTTCTTATTTTTTGGATAGAAATAAATATATAAAAAAAAAATTTAAGTTAAATAATAAAAGTTCGGATTTCATAATTATACATATAATCCGAGACCTATTTATAACTTTGGATTTGAATCAATTTAATTTAATCAATTCAAGTAAAAACTGTAAACAAATTAAGACACTTTTTTTAGTCTTTTTTTTTTTTTTCCAATTATAAGCTAATAAACACTTAAGATAAATGTTTCCAAACACCCCTTACATGCATTTGTCAAGAGCTTAACATAAATCGTTTATCAGTTTATTGATAAAAATAAATTGAAAATAGTGTTCTTGCTTATAACTTTTAATTTTGAACTAATTATATTAAGTTCATTTAAGCTAAAAGTTATAAATAGCTCCTAACTACCAATTTCTGCAGCTTACATGTAAGATTGTAAACATTAAATTGGTTTGTCCAAAAACTACAACTCCAACTTTTCTTTTTCACTTTTAACTTTTATTTTCAAACGGTTCTAACTTTTAATACTGCTTACAACTTTTTCTAAATAAAAGTAAAAACTATTACAACATTATTATTATTTTCATAACCAAATTATAAAAAAATTTATTAAAATGAAAAAAAAGTCAATGTAAAATCAAATTTTTTTATTTGTATTTACTATTAATTAAACAAAAAGGACCTATAATAACTATTATTATGTGGATAAAAATTACTCGTTATAAGTACATTTATTTTTCAACCATCGGTTTAGAGTTAATTTTGTTTAATGTTTATTTACATAACTTTTTAACTTTTATTTTCAATTATATACTGAATGGAGAGTGCTTCAATTGCTGACTATTAATTAAAATAGAGTAAATATTAATTGACCTGAAAATCGTTGTTGATGAGCATCCCAACACTGCAGAAAGCAGTCGCGAAAACGCACATCATCATCTGAATTTCCAGCACCAGGGTGTACGTAACTGCCTGCTTCGCCTTCGCGTACGTCAGCTCCACCAACGGCAGCAAGAACCCCCCCAGTGCCCCCCAGTGCCGCCCCCGCCACCGTCAGAGCAAACCCCAACGCGTACTCCTTCCCCGTCACCCCCGCCGGCCGGTCGCCGCTCGAGTTGATCCCCAGCACCGCTGCGCCAACCGTCAGCAGGACGATGGCGTTGACCGAGTACGCGGTGAACCTCTGCTTCACGAGGAGGAACGCGAACGCCGCCGTGAAGGCCAGCTGCGTCGCGACGATGAGAGACGAGGTCGAGACCGGCAGCTGCGCGAGGCCGTAGGAGTAGAAGTAGTTGGCGCCGCCGGCGACGACGCCGAGGATCACGGAAGCGAGGAAAACCCGACGGTTCATGAAGACGAGCTTGGTGGAGGCGCTGTGGCGGCGTGATGAGGATGAGGATGACGGGGAAGCCGGCGGTTTGGAGGAGGCTGGAGAGCCAGATTCGTTTGCCACCCTTGATGAAGTAGAGACGAATGATGAGCGGGCCACCGCAGTTGCCTACGATGAGCAGGACGCAGTTGAGAAATAGGAGAAGTTTCCTCCTGGTAGAGCTGCGGCCGCCACCTTCAGCCTCCATTAATTAAGATTCTTGGTAAACTATATTAATGAAAATATTGCAGCTTCACTTGGGACTTGAGAGCGTTATCTTATAATGATTTCTATTCTATGTATATATATATAAGTTTTATCATGGTAGTACAAAATTGAAGCATATTGGCTTTTATTGTATTTTTTATTTTATTTAATATATATGTCATGTTTATAGAATTGAGCAAGTGATACCAATCGATGGCAACATTTTGTAAATGTGGATTATTGATTTAGAGGTGTTTATTTTGATTAATTGAATCGAATCGAACAAAAATTTTAGTACGTCACTGAATTGAAATATTCGGTTCAATTAATTAAGTAAAAATCAAATTTATTTTGATTTATTTCAATGTATTAGTAAAAATCAAATTTATTTTTATATAATTCAATGTTGTACTGAACCAATCGAATTTTAGAAAAGATTAAATTTAGAATTGAATAAGATTAGTAATTGTCAAGTTAAGATAGTTACACTTAAATACGAATAAAGTTAAATTTATGATATTATTTGTATATATTTTATAAAATGATGATATATATTTTTCTATTTAAAAAGAAAATCAGTATTCGATTAATTTCGATTTATTGGAGCAAAAAATCGAAATCGATCGAATTACCATTTTTTTTTCTAAAAAATAACCGAACATCGAATCAATATTCAGTAAACGGAAGAAATTTGATGAATTGGGAATGCATAAACCAAATAGATGAATAGTGTTTGAGGTAGGATGAAGTTAGGAGGAGGTCTGAATTGGTGGGAGAAATTGTCTGAAAGCATCAACCACATCAAGAGGGCACACATCGTATGTGGGAGACGTTGAGTGGATGGGAAAGGAGTTGACATTCTCGTCACACATTGATTTCTTGGACCTCGCTACATACCTGACGAAAGGATGGGATATACGGAAAAATTTTTGTTCTAGTCAATCTAATTATATATATACATTTATTTTGTGATTAATAATTTTTTTAAACTATACACTAATCATATGATAAATTTATTGTACCTATCATATAATTAATTCAAATTTGACCGAATCAAAATTCAACAAGAATTTTGCAAGACATATGTTCAAGTGTTTTGAGTTGTCTTGGAGGTGGGATAATTGATCTAATAAAGGCTGCACAAAGACATGGACGGATTAGGTGGGGGAAAATGTTGCCATTTCCCCATCCCATATTGATTGCGAAATGATTCCTAAAAATTCTAATTGGCCAGTGTTCATAATTAATACACATTGTTTTATACTTTTCATTCAAATAATTGTATCCAAATGTATGGAATTTATAAGGAAAGAATTGTCAAACTCATTGTCTAATATTTAATACTGTCTCTGAATTTGACAGTTGAGCTCTTTAAGATGCATAGACTTTTGAGCCAAATTTACACTTTGAAAAAGGAATGTATGTGTACAATCCTCCTTGTGCTTTTAATTTCATTTTAACATTTGCTTCTCTTTGAAATATGAACTTTTGCCAGTACCTTTTCTATAGACATTATTCAAAAATCCACCCATATATATGTAGGTTGCTATATACATACATACATACATACATATATATATATATATATATCTTTTTATTTTGATGGAAAGAAATGCACGGAATCCAAACATAAGGAGGCTTCCTTAAGTAGTAAGGTTGAGGTCTCACAATTAAAAAGTTATGGATCAATGCGTACAAATGTAGATATATGTCTACTTTATAGTAGTTTATAATTTTTTTGGTTCCGTTTCAATTCATTTGTTGATTTAAAATTTGCAAATGATTGGAGAAGTTTTTTTCTAATCTTTTTCTAACATATATATAGGGTACACAAAATATTAATTGAGATTGTTTTATAAATTGAATTGAGACATTGATAGCTAAGTATTAGAAAACAATTGCAAGTTACATTGACACTTCCAATAGAACTTAATTTTGAATAATTAGCAAAAATGTGAAATTTGTGATTATAATTTAAGTATTAATATGGCAGTCCTTGACAGGCGCAAGAAAGGCAAATATTTGGCATGTACTCCAACTACAAAGTATTTGTTTTATTTGGGAGTGAGCCCACATTTGAAAGTTCCTTTTTATTTTTTCTTAAATTCAAACATCAAATATATTAATAATTTTTCATTATATAATTTTATAATAAAATATTCAAATTAATTTTAATATTCATCAATAAGAAGCGCTATCTTTGACTTAATTTCTTTCTTTTGTGGGTCAAGACCAGCTGATGACTTTGATTATGCTTAGGTTAGGTATGAATATGTTTCCTAGAATACTTGTTTTAGTATCCATCAACAAACAGTATCTTTGACTTAAGTAGTATCATATTAACGTCTTAAAAATGCCGATACTGATTATTTATTCTAATTATTGTCGCACGAAGCACATCATGCTGTAGTTAAAAAATTGTATATTTGCCGATTATTTATTTCATTTGACTTATATATCTTATAAATAAGGGAGTATTTCTTAAGAGAAATTTCTTTGTGGAACTGTCAAAAGTATTCGAATAAGATGAAAAACCGCACATTTTGTGTTCGATCCAGTCATGTTTTGGTGACTCAGGATCTAGTCGAAGATGTCAAGGCTTCAATAGTATAGATTAAGCCACATCTATAAATTTTTACCCAACACTTGAAAAATACTCCACATTTTTCATTTATTACAGATATGTAAAGTTTAAGATCTGGCTCGTCGATCCCGTTATTTTGTTCAAACTCAAACTGACTTTTAATGTTTAGCTGAGAGTCGTCTAATTTGCTGTCGATAACTCAACCTAAGCATATAACCAAATAAAAATTTATAAATTAAAAGTAGATAAATATCGCTAGAAATTTGACCTAAGATCTCTTATTTGTAGAGCTTTTAAACCTTAAAAATAGTTGTGTGCTGTTTGGATGCAACAAATCAAAAAATGTATTTATACTATTTATTATGTTTCAAGGCCTCATAGTAACTACTTTGGCAAAAAAAAATATTAACTTTCCTAAAACATCTTTAGTTTGCCTTTTCTCCCCCATAAATGACAATCTCTTTTATGTAATTGGTTCTATTAATAATTTCCAATTCATACACATTATAAAATTAATTTACTTTTATCAATCTTAATTAATTATCCATCCTTTTCTTATATATTCAATTAAATAATAAAAATTTAAGTTATGCACACGCATCTAGTATACTCCAAAGTACTAGTTTCGTCATGAATGTAAGCATTTTAGCTAGTTAGTCTTTCAAGCCATAGTAAAAGCAATTCTTTGTTTGCTTGACCGACGTTAAACTAATTGATGGTTTTTGTGAGTCCAATTTGCACTAATCATACTTCTCTGAGGCCACATTTATTTGGAGTTATTAGTTGGGATCCCACTTAATCACATTTAATTTTTAAATAGCTCGATATTAGTAGTTAAAACCAGCTACTATAGCTTATTATGTTTAGATTACAATTCTAAAGTTATTTATACCACTTAAAACCCATCATGTTAAATAAAGGAGGCCTCAGAATTTAAAAAAAAAAAAAAAAAACACTCAAAAAAAACACTCAAAGTTGCTAGTTGGTTGAAGGGTTACGTTTGGTGAGGAAGATTGAGTTATCCATCCCAAAATTCGTACCAATTACTATGATTTCATGAGCTCTTTTGCAAGCTTTGACAGGTTTCACTACAATAAATAGCGTCATTAGTAATAATATAAATTCCTTTTATTATTTCATTAGTAATAATATAAATTCCTTGCAAAATAATAAAATTCGTTCCTAATTTAGCAAGAAAAATATTTATTTGATAATTAATTGTCGTTGATTTTAGCATTACACTTTTTTTGTTGTTCATATCTAGAAATTTTACATGAAAATATTTATTAGTAAAATTTTGAGGAGAATTTTTCAAATTTTTCGCTTAGTAAGGCTTGCTACAAAGTTTTGCAATATTAGAATTTCTTTTCAATTATAGCAAGAAAATATTTCATTTCTAATGTTAATTTTAGAATCACAAAACTTAAAATTATCACCCTGGCTAAATTAATTTGTTGCTAATACCAAAAAATTTGCCCTCCTTTCTAATTTTCCTCACTATATATTGACATAATATTTTGTAGTATTTTTTGAGCATAGAGAGAAAGGTAATGGAAATAAATATTTCCATATATCAAGAAACAGAGTACTTATCATCTTTTTTCTACTTACAACTAATCTTTTGAAGCACTGTCAACTTTACATCTCAATCACTTCTGTACTTTCCCCCCCCCCCCCCCCCCCAATTAATTACTTTTGAAAACACCCACAAATTTTTACAAACACTCCCTCAATATATAACGAGTGAAAAATAATTGTCCCACTAATTCTACAAGATTGAAATCTCATAAAAGTAAACATCAAAATTAATACAACAAACTTCATTCGAGAAACAAGAAACGCTTTATGTAATGAAACTGATGAATTTCCATGAAATGTTTGTAATGCCTCTGGTCTTCAGTCTCTGAAGATAGGTGGAAGAGTATCTGCTGTAAAATACTCCTCTTTGACAGTTTTCGCCGAGCAAAATCGCACCTACAAAACATATGCGAAAAGAAGTACGACAAACATGCATATTCAAAGCGAATACGAAAGAAAAGTAAGAAAGTTTTTAAATGTTATAAGCAACTGCAGTATCGTGAGTATCAGATTTTCGTAGTTCTTGCTGCTTAATGTTAATGAAAAATGATGGGAAACTGAGAGTTAACACAGAATAACTACTGTGAAAGAAATTGATTCATATGAAACCTGATTTTGTTTGGTTTTCTTTTCTGAGGGTGTAAAACGAGAATATTTCACGAATTAAAAGAAAGAAACGAAAGAAGTTTTCACAAAACCCCAAGAAAATACCAAATATTTAGAACATTCTCCAATACTTTTCTTAAGACATCATTTGCAAAACAGCTAAAAACTTAACCAAACACAATCACAAAGAATTGCACGGAAGACGCGCTCATGCATGACCGGTAAGCTGTTAAAGAATTAAACTCATAGGCTCTTCCTGGTTAGTTAATTCAACAAAAGAAATTTGACCCACTATTAAGAAACGTTGAAGCTACTGAAAATGGTACATATCATATGGTTGCAGCACTCAGTCAGAAGTGAATTAGCACTGAGTGATGCAGAAAAACATGTAAAATGAGAAAGTGCTTGGAGAATCCGATAGATCTTGAGCATTGTCGCGAATGCATACCAGAGAGGCATATGATTTCAATAGGGGTTTGACCAGCTGCCAAACTGGCTTGAATACAAAGGGAGCGTCCACGAAAAGGACTTGACCTAATCGCCTTGGGTAGTAGTAGTAGAATGCGTCAAACTGCAAATGGACAAAAAGTAATTTGGAAAAAAACCAATTGTGATCCCGGAAGCTACCTCAGCCACGGCATTGTAACTTCCAGAATGGAGATTGAATAGCATAATGTATAACGAAAAGAAAATTCAACCAAGAATAGGGGTTTATGAAGAAAACAAACAATGGAAAGATAAAATAAGCGGTCAGAGCTTGTGGCAACCACTCTTTCACTAATATTTGGCAGCATTTCTTAATGTAAAAAAATTTGATCGAAAGAAAGCAGCAAGTTTCAGAATTAAAGTCTGAAGAGCAGGAACAATACCATTGATGGATCACAGTTAAAAAGCTCGAAAACATTCTATTAGAGAAGTTGGAAATTAGTTAGAAATTGCATGACACAGATTTGTTAGTTGAAAAATTTATGAACAAAGAAGATTCAAGTAAGTGATAGCGAATTTTTTTTCATATTTGATCGTTTCCTGTAAGTCATTTCTAGGCCAGAAGGAACTTTTTCCCTGATAGAAGTAAGAGCATGTATGAAGTGGTTCAGACCTAAAACATTGACAAAGGGGCTGTTTGATATAGCAAAAAGACAGTTCTAGGAACTTACCACAAATATTAAGAACTTTAGATCAGCATTTTGTGTCTGAAATCCTCGGAGATCAATTATGCCAAGTATTTCCTGCTTTCCAGCTGGAAGTTTGCTTAGTGCCTTCTCAATCATAAACACGCATAGCTTCTCATCTTCACGTGGTTCCTGCTTCTGAATGGATGAAAATTGGCACATATCATCAACAAGCAAGCTTAAGTCTGAAGCAAAGCTTACTGCTAAAGATAAAATTCCAAAACATAGGACTAGTGCAACTGCTGACATCTTTTCGTCACCTCATTATGTTACTGATAGTAGTTGAAAAATTGCAAAAGGAGTATTAAAGAGCACCTCGTTGTAAATAAAATTTCTTATAAAGAATTATCAGACGATATTGTGTCTGCAATCCATTACAAAAGGGCCATCACAAGAGAGAATTAGGTCTCAGATAAATGAAACATGAATACATAGTTGGAGAAGAATGCATAAGCCGGCCCCTTTTCCTCTTTGTCCTAGCAATGATGGCAAAAACCAAGCAGCAGCTAACATTATATATTTCCACATTTCAGAAACTTAATAGTCTCATAGATAAATGGGAGTGTTGGCGAAGCTGCATGCAACGAAAAACTTAATAGTCTCATAGACAAATTAATAGTCTCAGATAAATGAAACATGAAAACATAGTTAGAGAAGAATGCATAAGCCCAGCCCCTTTTCCTCTTTGTCCTAGCAATGATGGCAAAACCAAGCAGCAGCTAACATGATATATTGCCACATTTCACAAACTTAATAGTCTCATGGATAAATGGGAGTGCTGGCGAAGCTGCACGCAACGAAAAATTAATCTTCCCTTTTACGTAGAAATGATTCCCACTATATTCTGAAAGTTACACAGCAAATGATATAGCCATAGTTCAATGGCAGTTGTTATTGGCTAATAAGTTTGTTTTGGACTCTGGTATTGGATCAACCAACAGCATTTCAGTAAGGGCTGAAAGATCTTATGTTTATCATAGGAATTCAAGATTTTTGCAGTAAGTTAAAGTTTAAGGCTCTTTCATGCAGGTAGTCAACTTAAATAAAGCTCATTAAGAGTGGACCTGCAGCACACCATTCAGTAACTAAAAGGAGGCATTCTTCAGTAAGAGAAGGGCATAATCTTGATATTTTCGGTGGAATTATTAAGGGGCTCTTTTTCATTCTTAATCTACAGAAAATAATGGAGGACATGTATTGACTGTATAATATAGATCATAGGCAGTTCAGGTCTTAGAGATACCTGTGGAAAATGCTTGGCTGCTTCCACAATCAGCACTGGTCTGCCATATACATCAAGATAGTTGTGCACATAAGCTTTTCCAGTTTCAGCTGCAATTTTGACTGATTCTTCTGACAATTCAGATACACGAAATTCATGACGCCATCTCTGTTTAGGTAAAATGAAAATTCCAGGTATATATAAGTCTAAAATACGTACTCGCTGCAAACCTAAATATAGTTATCCATTTATGCTCCTCTTGATGTTATTTTCAAAAAATAAGATTTCATAATGTGCATAATGGAACAATGACTAAGCCAGGGGCTCTCTCTCAAAAAAATAAAAATAAAAATAAAAATAAAAAACCAGGGGCTCCCTCAGATGCTTGTTTACAGTTAGAATTCAATTTTTTTCTTTTCTTTTTCATACATTGGAACAAACTCAAAATTCAACGTAAACATGCACCAAGCAGTGGAAGTGGGACTTTGAGAAACAGAATCATCAGAGTATGAATTGTAATTACGATGGCCTTAGTCAATTTGGAGACAGTATCTTCGACGGAAAACTTTCTGTCGTTCAGAAACCAAAGTATCATCTCTTCATCATCTCTTCCATACTTGCCCACTGGGAGACTATTATGTTCTTTCTTGAGCTTCTCTTTGACTTCTGCCACTAACTGCAACATCAAAGATATGATCAACTCGATTCTATCAAATCACTAAAGAAATGGAACAAAGCATAATCGTTTTTGGAATTGCACTTGCATCCTGTGACGTTGTCCTGAATTTGTTACTTCATCAAACGTTGTATAGAACTTGAAAAGAACTCCAAAGAATGAAGTATCTTTCTCATACCAAACAAGAAACGTGTGAAAGAATCATTTCATGACACAATTATGAACTCAAAATTCTCCCAAAAAATGGGACAACATCATACATGTGTATTTGAATTGATCCAACAAACTAAACTGGAAGCAAGTTCACAATTCCATCAGTCCTCCACTAAGAAAACGGTTGAAGCTCACTTTCTACTACCCCAAGAATTTTCCAGCAATTCAATTCAAAATTTTTACAGCAATCACAACAAGAACAAAACGCAAATAGAAATGACAAACGAAAAGGAACAAACAACATCCTCCACTGAAACATGACAACAAAACAAGAATGTACACCATTCCAAACGAGATTAACAAAATTCAGAACAAGCACTGCAAGCGGGAACCTTGTGAGCATTTTCCGGGGCCAGAGAACAACTACGAACACTGAACTTGAAAATCTTGGTGGGTTTCTTGGGGCGAACTGCAACTGTCTTGAAATGGTGAAGCAGAGGAGGCCTGAGTCTCAGACACTGCGCCATTTCATCAAACAGTTAGTATTCTTGTTTCGGTACTTGAGTGTAGCTCCAGTGTCCGAACTGTGACAGCAAATACTACCATAATTCGTTGTTGCTTTATATTAATACATTGTGAGATATTGAGATACTGTGTGTTTTGATGTGTGTGAGAGAGACAAGAGAGATGAAATCGCTGCAAACGTGTCGTTAAATAAAGTGTAGTGTTATTGACATGGTTTTTCCGAAAGCGTTGCTAGCGTGCACTTAAAGCGTTACATATGGATATGGAGTGTTGCTCATGCGATTTATCATGTTTAAATAGGTGAAACAAAATCTTTCAAGTATTGAGCGAAACACACTTCATTCATATAATAATAAAATATAATAGGATGAATAGTAATTTATCTCTTATAATATTAAAAATGAGCACATTACCCTATATAAATAAAATATAGCAATTTATTCTCATATACATTTTAAAATGAAATAATTTACCTCCTTATATAGGGAGGTAGATTGCTATATTTTAAAAATTATAGGGGGTACATTCTTATATTTTAAAAAATATAAGGAGGTAAATTGTTGTTTATTTTTTTATAAGAAATTTGCTCATTTGTAATATCACATGGGTACTTGCATTTTTTTAAAATATAACCAATTCACTCTAAATAAAAAAAAAAGTTGACCAAAGAAAAAATTTATTCACTAAGGTCTATTAAAAAGATCAAAATATTTTAAAAAATAAATAAAATTATAAATTTTTGATCCACAAATATATTTTAATTAATTCATCTTAAAAATCTAATAAAAATTAACAGTTGGGAGATGATCCTCAAAATTAAAGGTATTAATATTTTTTTAAATAGTAAAGCATATTTTTAATCATATTAAATTTGGAAAAAAATATTATAATCTGTTCTAGATTTTATGGCATTTATATTTATATTTTATTGTGTACGTGTTGTGGTATTGGCATTGATGGGCATTCGTGCAGCCGTACTACGTTCTAAAGAAAAAGATAACAGAGAAAACGCAAGGATGAAAACGTCAATAGCCATATCCCGACAGACAATTTTCTATTCCCAGTGGAAGTCGGTTCACCAGCCTTTCCCCTCGTCGTGCAAAACAACAGTCAGCAAAATTCTTATCTCCTCTCTCTCTCACTGAACATAAAAGTAAAACCACCGCTAGGAAAAACCCGTGGCAAGAATTATTGCAATTTGCAAAGGAATTTAAAACCTCGGACTTCTTTGAGACGCCATGGCTGATCCAAGCTCTTCTGCCCAAACCACCGACTCGTGAGTTTACCTTTTGCATATATTGTAGTTTTTTCACGTAAGCTGATTTTGTTGAAGTTGAAGGTGGACCCTTTTCTTGTTTGGTTTTTGATCAAGTGTTTATATTCCAACACCTTTCTTTTTTAATTATTTATTTATTTTGGCCTTATGGGTTGGTTTTGTTGGATGTTGTTATTTGTATTGGAAATTGGTTTGTGAGCGTTGGACTGTTAATGTTGTTGTTTGGAAATATATGGGTTTCTTTTTCTTTCTTTTTTTTTTGGAGTGTGATTGTTTTGTGGAAGTGTTTGGTTTTTTTGTAGAAATAGTTTACTAGATTTTGGTACACTTATTGGGAGTATGGATTGCTTGTTATAGGAAAATGTATTTTTTCTCTATATTTGTTGATGATCTTTACTAAATTATATGCTTACTGTTGTTGTTGTCCTGAATTTGGGCTTCTTGATTAATTTTTCTTGTTTGGGTTGTTTATTTATTTGAATCAAGTTATGTTTTTTGGATGAAGAAGAATTTTGGGTTCTTGGAATCCAGGAAAAGTAGCAAAAGAGACTATTCTACTGCGATTTTAGAACGAAAAAAGTCCCCTAATCGCCTTATTGTCGATGAGGCAATTAATGATGACAACTCGGTGGTCTCGATGCATCCTGTTAAAATGGAAGAACTTCAGCTCTTTCGAGGGGATACCATCTTGATCCGGGTGAATTTTGTTTATATTCTATATGATACAATTGGCTTTTCTTTTATTTATAGGTCTTATTTGAAGTGTGTATGGTGGTATAGGGGAAAAAATGCAAGGACACGGTTTGCATTGTTCTCGCCGATGAGCAATGTGAAGAGCAGAAAATACGAATGAACAAAGTCGTACGATCAAACCTGAGAGTACGTCTTACTGATATGATATCTGTGCACCAGTGTCCTGATGTCAAGTATGGAAAACGTGTTCACATTCTTCCCATTGACGACTCGGTTGAGGGCCTCACCGGCAATCTCTTCGATGCCTACTTAAAGCGTAAGGCTATCATTGTTTAGTTGCTGTATCTCTTTTATTTTGGTGTTGTGATATTGTTATACAACCATATGTTTCTTATTCCAACGGTTAGCCTATTTCTTGGACGCTTATCGTCCTGTGAGAAAGGGCGACCTTTTTCAGGTTAGAGGTGGCATGCGAAGTGTTGAATTCAAGGTCGTTGAGACCGATCCCGGTGAGTACTGTGTTGTTGCGCCTGATACAGAGATATTCTGTGAGGGTGAACCAATTAAGCGTGAGGATGAGGAGAGATTGAACGAAGTTGGTTATGATGACGTTGGTGGTGTAAGAAAGCAAATGGCTCAGATACGTGAGTTAGTAGAACTTCCTTTGAGACATCCTCAGCTTTTCAAATCAATTGGTGTGAAGCCGCCTAAAGGGATCTTACTCTACGGGCCTCCAGGATCGGGGAAAACGTTAATTGCAAGAGCTGTAGCTAATGAGACGGGTGCGTTTTTCTTTCTGATTAATGGACCTGAAATAATGTCAAAGTTAGCTGGTGAGAGTGAGAGTAATTTGAGGAAGGCATTTGAGGAGGCTGAGAAAAATGCTCCGTCCATCATCTTCATTGACGAGTTAGATTCTATTGCTCCAAAGAGGGAGAAAACACAAGGTGAAGTAGAAAGGCGTATCGTTTCTCAGCTTCTTACTTTAATGGATGGTCTCAAGTCCCGGTCTCATGTCATTGTTATGGGGGCCACAAATAGACCGAATAGCATTGATCCTGCTCTGAGACGATTTGGGAGATTCGATCGAGAAATTGACATAGGGGTGCCGGATGAAATTGGAAGGCTGGAAGTTCTCCGTATTCATACCAAAAACATGAAACTTTCCGAAGACGTGGGTTTTGTACTGCTCAGTATTACGGAATTGTGGCTTAGCGATGTGGGCTATGTTTTTCATTTTTATTCATTAATTCCTTTCAGGTTGATCTTGAACGAGTTGCCAAAGACACTCACGGGTATGTTGGTGCTGATCTTGCTGCCCTTTGCACGGAAGCTGCTCTTCAGTGCATCAGGGAGAAAATGGATGTAATTGACTTGGAGGATGAGACAATTGATGCCGAAGTATTGAATTCTATGGCTGTGACTAACGAACATTTCCTAACTGCACTGGGTGCCTCGAACCCATCAGCCTTACGTGAAACAGTACGAGTGTTCAGCAAAATTCATTAAGCTATTCCTTTTCACAACTCTGTCATCATCATCGTTGCTTTTATTAGTAATTCTGCTTGAATTCATGAACACCAATCCCCTTTGCAGGTTGTTGAGGTTCCTAATGTCTCCTGGGACGATATTGGTGGGTTGGACAATGTGAAACGAGAGCTTCAAGAGGTATACCCTACAATCTTTGACATCTCATGACATGATTTCAATTATCCGTTTGCTGCTAAATCTCTTTGTTCTTTTGTGAATCATTCTTGCAGCTGACATATATGAACTCTGTTTGTCATCGCATCACCTAATTATGTTATAATTCCTTAGCTAATATCAAATTTATCCATTTACCAATGTGATGAAATTTGCAAATGTTGGGCTTTTACAGACTGTGCAGTACCCTGTCGAGCATCCTGAGAAGTTTGAGAAGTTCGGCATGTCACCCTCTAAAGGGGTTCTCTTCTATGGACCTCCTGGTTGCGGCAAAACTCTGCTCGCGAAAGCCATTGCTAATGAGTGCCAAGCCAATTTCATAAGTGTCAAAGGACCTGAATTGTTAACGATGTGGTTCGGAGAGAGCGAAGCAAATGTTCGGGAGATATTCGACAAGGCTCGACAATCTGCTCCGTGTGTGCTTTTCTTCGATGAGCTTGATTCAATTGCTACTCAGGTAGTCATCATCGTGTCAAGAAGATTTGATACTTTGCTTTTTCAGCTTTGTTTTTATAATCTTTTGTACCATTCTGTGTCAACTTAGCGAGGAAGTTCGGTTGGAGATGCTGGTGGTGCTGCAGACAGAGTTCTTAATCAATTGCTGACGGAAATGGACGGAATGACGGCAAAGAAGACGGTTTTTATTATCGGCGCAACAAACCGGCCTGACATAATTGATCCTGCATTGCTCAGGCCGGGACGTCTCGACCAGTTGATCTACATCCCACTTCCAGATGAAGCTTCTCGTCTTCAGATCTTTAAAGCGTGTTTGCGGAAGTCCCCTGTAGCTAAGGAAGTCGACCTAGCAGCACTTGCGAGGCACACACACGGGTTCAGCGGTGCTGATATTACTGAAATATGCCAGCGTGCTTGCAAGTATGCTATTCGAGAAAATATTGAAAAGGTAACGGCATAACATGATTTTCTTGCCGTCAATCAATGTGTCATGTATCCATGTAGCCAATGCTCAAAGCCCCGTTTTAGCGCGAACTTTTTACTCCTTAACAGTCTTGAAAATTGATATTTTGACTTTTTAGAACTTCATTCTCATTTTCAATTTCTATGATTTCGCATGGTAGGATATCGAGAGAGAAAGGAAGAAGAGAGAAAACCCCGAGGCTATGGAAGAAGACGACGTCGATGATGTACCTGAGATCAAGGCAGCGCACTTTGAGGAGTCGATGAAATATGCTCGGAGGAGTGTGAGCGATGCCGACATCAGGAAGTACCAGCTCTTTGCACAGACGCTGCAGCAATCTCGCGGTTTTGGGTCTGAATTCCGGTTCCCCGATCGAGCAAACACTGAAGCTGCTGGGGCCTCAGACCCGTTTTCTTCTGCCGCTGGTGGTGACGGCGGTGACGATGACTTGTACGGCTGAAGATACTATAGGTTAAGACGACGGCTGAAGATACTATAGGTTAACGTCTTACTGTCCTCTCCATGCATGTTTTCATGTAAAATATGTACCTCACACCGGAGCTTACGTGACATTAAGAACCACACTTGTAATATAAATAAAGGGTTAGTAACAATGATCTCCACTTCTCTCCTTTTATTTTTTATTTTTTTTTGTGGGGGTTGAAGATCGTAATTTCAAGAGTTAGACGTGAGTAATTTAGGATACACTTCGACGATGGTTAGTAGTGTGGTTATTTGGACAAATCTCATATTTGCATATTTGCATTTCCTAACCTAAAACCGTGGAGGTGGAATCGAGTTTAATTGGGATGTTCCCCACATAAAACATCGAAGCCCATGTTTGCATTTTCTAACATAGAAAGCCTTGGAGGGACGGTGCTGATAATTTCAAAAGAAAGAAAAGTTAGGTATATGTTGGAATATGGAGTCTGATCCAATATTCATCAATGGTCAGAATCGAGCTCCATTGCCCCTATTTGGTGATAGGGTTTCTTTGTATTTCCTATTCTATTTTACATATAGACGATACGTGTACATGGATTACATTAAGAAATTTTTTTATTATATATATATAATAAATATAAAATAGAATAGACGGCCCAATATGAATTGCAATAGAAAATTCAATCTAGTTTAGTATAAATAGTTACCGAACGGTTCTCTATTACAGTATGCACATGTATCTTGATAAAAATTGATCTTGAGCGCCGATGGTGAACTTAGAAAATTCTGTAATCCATATAAAATTTTGATATGTAATTGCGGGAAAGTCATCTTGAGGACCATGTGTGGGTGTGCATAGGCTGATGTGGTGGACCCTTGGAGCTGAGGGTTGTCCTTGTTATCTAAGCTGGGAATCTTTCTGGCACACCTTTTTCCCCTCTCCCAAAAATCACAACTACTGCATCAGCATTTATTTCAGCAGAAGATATAATAGCAGCACTTGGATCAGCTCAGCAGATCTAACCATGCCCATGTGGGGGTCCATTCACTTTGCAGAAAGGACTAACGGTTATGTGCTGTGTGGGCTTTTTGGTCTTTTCCTGCATGTGAGTAAAAAAGCCGAAAAGGGCAAAAGGCAATCTTTACCTTAAAATTGTGAAATACAAAACCCTCTTTTCTTTTTTCTTTTTGACATTTTCCTTCTGTGTGTGTGGATACAGTGGTTTCTTGTTGAAACTCCTAGGTCTAGGGTAGAATAATGTTAATCTCGGGTCGAGGGGTAATTGAGTCATATTTTAATATCATAGGATGTGATTTGAGACTAAGGAAGTGGTCTTAATTCCGAAACTCTAACGATGAATCCTTGAACGACCGATATGTTCCCAAGTGTCAAAAGAACTATCTCCATTTCTCCACCCTGAATTCGACTTTGGCACAACTAGATCCTAGAGATGTTACATACATAGTGTGCAAAACACGACAGTCAAATAGTTGTACATACTCCACTTTTTGAAACAATGGATATGCAGTAACCATCTAACTGCTTGGTTCAGAAATATCCCACATCTAAGAAATGTTGACTTACCATTAAAGTGAAAAAAATCCAACCTGCGATTCCTTGGTGTTATGAACCAAGAACAAAGTGCAAAGAGGGGGGGCCACGGGAACTCTTGCTGAATCTTTGTGTCAAGAAAATTTTCACTTCTTGTAAAAAGTAGTTGAGAGATTCAGGTTATTACCTTATGATGAGCCCATGAATTTTGTATCCATCCTTTGATGAGACGTAAAATCAAAGGTGGCAAGAAATGGCATATGTAATGATGGGACATGGTTTTTGCTGTGAAAAAAGGGATCGACGCCTGTCAATTCTGTAATGTATTGTGTTGTTTGATTGCATCCCTTTCACACATGGTGGGGGTCCTTTTGGAGTTGCATGATAAAACGCAAGAAGATGCTTCTTCTCATCCTTTCACCTTCATGGCAGTAAAGGATAGAAACATTTTTTTCTCACATAGTAACGAAATTATAAAAGTATGAAAAAGTTCGATTCTTGATTGATCTATAATTTACTATCAAGCAACTACGATGAATTTCAATATGAGAACACTTGAAAAATGAGAATTATCAATTAATCTAATAGTTTACTGTAAAAGAATCACGAAATCGTAAAATTTTAATATGAGAGTTCAGGAGAAATTCTAACTCGGATTAAATTTGAGTGTATTTAAACTTATTATAAGGCAAGTACAATTCACTTATGATATGGTTGGTGCATAATTTAAGAAAAATGCTCAATCACATAATAAATATATTATACTTAATTTGATTAGTCAAATTTAATATGAGTAAAATTATTTTGAGAGTTCGAGTATGATCTCCGTATTATGAGACCCACCATTGCCCTGAAGGCCCCAACCACACACCAAGAAACTTGGTTTTAATTATAAATTCAAATTGTTAACTGGTCCGATTATTAATTATCAAGACCACTACGTTATAATATGGAAATTAAGGTATGATTTACGTGTCCAGGACACCAACCGCTTACCTCTAAATTTACATTTGACTATAAATCGACATTATTATTTAAATCCAAAAATTTACTATCAAGAAACGATAAAATCGAAAATTTCAATATGAGAATTTATGTATAATAAAATCTAATCAACATAGCTACTATTTAGTAAACATAACATTCCATTTATAAAACGGGAATGAATCCATGACCTTTAAAATCATAAAGTCTCACTTTTGTCAATTGAGTTAGATCTTATTAACTATATTTAGCTCTAAATCAAAACTACAAATTACTCCCACAATTTACTAACAAACCACGATTTCATAAAATTTCAATGCCCACAAGATCCTAACCACACGCCTATGACTTGCTTTAGCCCTTATGAGAGAGGAAAATCATCCTCGAAAATGGTTTTAATTTTTCGAATAGGTACAAGAAGGAGGTGGCTGCCCCATCAAGACATCCTTGTGCATGCTCCTGTTATTCCCTTGAAGTGACTGACAAAGACTTGTCCACAAAGCAAAGTTACATCTCTCACATTATTGTACACTTGATAACACATGACCATCATCATCTTGTTCGAAAAATAATGCTTATTCCCAACCAATTTACGCTACGTGATAAAAATTTTCAAATCAAATAATGTCGCATGTGGTCATGTGCAAGAATTACTACTTCAAAAGAAAGATAGCGAAAATGGAGTTTCATAGGTTGCTAGAGACTCTTTCTCCAAATTTTTATGAACTTTTAATCAAAATATAGAATACTAATGCTCCTACCTCTTTACAATGCCAACTAAATTGCTTTCCTACTCCTAACAAATAGACGTATTGTTGCGATCGATTTATTGATGCCTATTGTTGTAACTTGTGGAAGAAGACGAATAAGCAAAGGAGCAATTGGACGAGCCTTGGAGAAGCAACAATTGAGCAGGGGTCACCGATGAGGAAGAGTACGATGAAAGATCGGAACCCTTCGATAAGTTAGTTGTGGGCTTCTGGCCTTGCTCGCCTCCAGCTTGCTCGTGCTTAATTTCCTTCAATAGGGCCACCACGTCTTTCATGGTGGGACGGTCGTCTGGACGGTTACTGGTGCAGAGAAGGGCTATTCCGAGGGCTTGGAGCATTTCTTGGATTTGTGTGTCTGGGTGCCCTTGGAGTTTTTGATCAATGATGTCGACAGGGTCCCGTTTGCTCTTTAAGTGGTCTCGTACCCACTGAATAACATGTAGTTCGTCTGGAAATGAGGGGTCTATTGGTTGTTTCCCTGTTATGATTTCTAGTAAGACGACACCGTAGCTGTAGACGTCGCTCTTCTGGGTAATCTTTAGCATGGAAGCATACTCTGCATAGCCCAAAAGAACTAAGTTTTAGAAGAAATGGCTGATTGCAAGTGTAGAAGCCAAATATGTGAAGACAAATTTGTTTGGACAAAAAGTTGAAGCAATCACATGAGCTCACATGCATAACTCCCTAATATTACAACACAAGATACAAATCCAAGTACAAGCAACATCACTTGATGTTTCCAACTAACACTAAAATGATCCTGCACACAATGCGAAGGATTCGTGGAACCCTCTTTTGTTGATCATGTTCTTCTAGCCAACTTGAAGTAACTAATTCAAACCCAACATTTAATTTTCTAGGTTGAATAGAAATAACTAAAATTCAGTAAAATCAAGAAAAAGAAAGTCTAGAAAGCAAGATAAAAGGATATGGGCAACAGTTAAATAGGAAATTACCTGGAGCAAAGTATCCATATGATCCAGCAAACTGAGGATATGCTGAAAAAGAGCCAGCATTTTCATCCTCAATAAACCTTGCTAGCCCAAAATCAGCTAAACATGGCTCGTATCGGTCCCCTAAGAGTATGTTATGTGTCTTAACATCGCGGTGGAGGATGGGCGGCACGCAGTCGTGGTGCAAGTAAGCCAAGCCTTCAGCGACTCCCAGTGCTATCTTGAATCGAATCTCCCACTCAACTCTCTCCCCTCGCCCGTCGTGTAACAACGCGCCTAATGTGCCATTAGGCAAATAGTCATACAACAACAACTTGGTCTTCCTATTGGCGGCCCACCCCAATAGCCTAACGATGTTCCTATGTCGAATGCGGGCTAACGTTGTAATCTCCGATGAAAATGTGGCGGCCGAGTACTTCTCCGATGAACGGAACCTTTTCACGGCGATGGTTTGCCCTGATGGGATTATAGCCCGATACACAATGCCTGATCGGCCATGACCGATCACATTGACAGCTGTCAAACACTTGGCCACATCATTAATAGACAAGTCGAGCTTTTGGTACACTGTGACCTCCCACGGCCCCCCCAACTCCATGTCGTCCTTGTTGTCTAAATCACCATCACGGGCCAGGTAGGCCCGAACACGTCCTCCGAGGATAATGTAGAGCGCAGTCAAGAGTAGCACACATGCCGTGCAGAGCAATACCACCATTGCCACCCTCGCCGCCTTCCCGCGCCTAGTGGCTCCGCCATCGTCGGCCGAGCACTTGTTGCTGGAAAGACACAGCTGGGGGTTGCCTGCCAGGACGCTGAGCGGCAGTTTGGAGAAGAAAGAAGTCTCCGGCACATGACCCGAGAAGTTGTTGTGGGAAACATTGAGAACCACCAAATTTTGAAGGTCGGCCAGATAATGAAGGTCGCCGGAGAGCTGGTTGTGAGAAACATCCAGCACCCCTAGCCTGTCCAATGTTGTGAACTCCTCCGGAATCCCACCAGAAAGTCTGTTCCAGCTCAAATTTAGAGCTATTTCCAGTGCCGGAATCTTCCCCAAGCTCGCCGGAATTGGACCTTCAAGCTCGTTGCTGCTTAAATCAAGCAATTGAAGCCTAGAACACGAACCAAGTTCACTTGGGATTGGACCCGAGAGCCTGTTCTGTCCAAGAATCAATTTTGTTAGTGAACTCAATGATCCCAGATTCGGACTCAATGTACCTTCAATCATATTCTCAGAAATATCAAGAAACTGGAGGGCAGCAAGCTGATTCAAACTCCCCGGCACATTCCCTGTTATCGAATTTGAATGCAGGTCAAGAAAAGTGAGATTCTTGCATCCAGAAATCTCAGCCGGAATGATCCCAGATAACCGGTTTGATCCAAGATCAAAGAAATTCAGATTCTTCAATCTCCCAATATCCGGCGGCAAACTCCCGGTGAGCTTGTTATTACTAGCTCGAAATCGAATCAACGAAGAACAGTTTCCAATTTCAGGCGGTATCGCCCCTGAGAGATTGTTCCCCAGCAGCAAAAGCTTGTTCAGATTCTGTAACTCGAAAATACCACTAGGAATTGGCCCTGACAATGCGTTTTGCGACAAGTCGATGGCTTCCAACATGTGACAATTAGACAAAGAAGGTGGAATATTACCCTCCAGCCGATTTTGCCACAAAAACAACAACGTTAAGTTAAACAAGTTCCCGAATTCCGTAGGAATGCTGCCGGTGAGTTGATTGTTGTCGAGCTCGATATGGGTCAAACCCGTGCAATTGCCAAGCTGAGTTGGAATCTTGCCTGAAATTTGATTCACACTCACCTGTAGCTCTTGCAACAGGCTCAAGTTCCCGAAAGACTCCGGGATGACGCCCGTCAACGAGTTCATGGACACATCTACGACCATTAATTGACGGCAGTTGCCAAGCTCAGTAGGAATAGTGCCCACCAAATTGTTCTGCCAGAGCAGGAGGTTCTGCAAGTGTTGAAGGCTGCCTAATCGAGTTGGTATCGAGCCGGTGAGTGAGTTCTCGTAGAGATAAATGTTTTCCAGGGACGTGCAATCGCCAAGTTCCGGTGGGATTTGGCCGGAAAGAAGCGCGGTATACACGGCGAGGGTCTGGAGTTTCTTCAAGTTCCCAAGAGAAGCTGGAAGAAACCCGGAAATGCTGGTCTCTGCCAGGCCTAACAACACCAAATTCGTGCAGTTTCCAATTTCTTGAGGGATGGGCCCTTCAAGATTCTTGTTCCCACCAGCTCTGATCACCTCCAGCTTCTTCATATGGCCTATACTGCCTGGAATCCCACCACTGAGCTGATTATCATAGAGTGTCAGCTCCACCAGACCTGTCAAGTTTCCAACTTCACCAGGAATTTCACCTTCCAGCCGATTCGTGTTAAGATAAAGCTGCTCCAGCTTTACCAAGCGGCAAATTTCACCAGGAATTTCACCACTCAATCCATTATCACTCAAATCCAGGAGCCTCAACTCCTGAAGATCGCCAATCTGTCGTGGGATAGGCCCGGTGAGGTTAGTCCCCGACAAGATAAGCTTGTTGAGAGACTCCAAAGAGTTGAAATTCGAAGGCACATTTCCAAGCAAATCAACGTACTTCAAATTCAGCTCCACAACCTCATTCTTGAAGTTGCAGGAAACGCCAAACCATCGACACGGAGTCTCGTCAGTCGGATCCCAATTGTTTAAAACCTCGAGCGAGCCCTTCAAGCTGTTCTTCCAGGCAAGAAGGGCTTCCCCCGGCGGACTGAGAGCGAACACAGAGGGAGAAATCAATGTAGAAACAAAGAAGAAGAAGAAGAAGAAGAAGAGGGGCCATGGATAAACAGGCATTAGAAAAAAAAGAAGTATGATACAAACTTCAATGCTGGTGGGCAAAGAAAACAGGGGTTTGAGCCTAGGGAGAGGCGATATTGGGAGGAAAACGAAACCATGTCTTGTGGGCTAATGGATTTTTAAACATATAGATGAATATAATATACTCCAAAAGTGCCAGAATCTCCGGATCCAAGAACCAGCTAGGCCACTATGTTTGTATGCAGAGATACATATACACATATTTTATATGTATATATATATATATGCAGAGAGAGAGAGAGAGAGAGAGAGAAAGAGGATTTGGTTTTGTGGGATTTGTTGTTAACGGTGGTGGAGATGGGGTCTCTTTCTTCAAGAAAATGAAAGGAGAAAAGGTGGATGGAGAAGGCACAGTTGCTGTTGCTGGGGACTGCACTTCAATCTTTTATTATTATTATCTTTTCTAAGTATGGAGACTTTCACCACTTTGTATATGTGTAACTTTGTAGGCTGCAACACTCTCTCGGGTTTATCGTAGCAGAACAATTTACGGTTCTTGATATTCTTTTTGGCAGTCTCATCTTTTTCACCCACTTACTGCCTCATTTAATTCCAAATTAAATATATGTAGGTTTCACAAAAGCGCCATTGTATCTTTGTTTACACCTATACCTGTTTCTATTTTCCGACCTTGAATTTTTTGCTTCAAGTCGAATGGCGCATAACCAATTGAAAGTAAAGAATATTGTGAGCACGTTTATAATATTTTTGAAAACTCAAAATTAAAAGAAAGTATTTTTTATTACTAAATGAATTTTCTAACTGAGTTATAACTATTTAAAGAAAGGAGTTCTAATCATAGTTTAGGTAAAATAGGCTTGAAATTTGATAAAATTTGAACTGTTTCAAAAGTTCACAAAATTTGATAAAAGATATCCCACAACACTAGCAATAATTTGAAAATTTTTTGGGCCTAAAAAGTAACTATAGAAAATAGAAAAAAATAATTAAAAGTGACTGACAAATAGAAAAATTTAAAGAATCACCTGAACACTAATTGCTATGATAGAATTTCGCAATGAATAATGACCCTCATAACGGTTGGAGGAGGATGGTTGGATTCTCGTTTTGTTATTTATTACGACTATTTTCTTATTAATCATGATAATTAGTATTAATCTTATTTGAATCATACGGGCCTTCAGCTACAACTGTGTTGGTAGATCTTTTTGTTGCTATTTATTTTTAAAGACGTAATTTTGGTTTTAGAGATGGATAATTCCGTATTTAAAAACCTATTTTCTTATAGTGAACAATAGATATAATTGATTTTTTAGTTATTCCTCTTCTTATTATTTTTTGAATGTAATTATTAATAAAATATCATAATGTACAAAATAAATAATAATAAAATGAATTCTAGAATAAAAAGTTCTTAAATAAGACGTAAAATTTTCTTTTTGGACAGAGTAAATAAATCATAATTGATTTTTCCTAGAGTTAATTATTATAACCCGCTCACCTAAAATATAGCCCAATATTAAATACCCCAAAATTTTCGAAACATCCAATCAAATACCCTCGAAAGTCAAATATTATTAATAAAAATACCCTTATCTCACCACATAAAGAATAGTTATTTTCTACGTTATAAATTAATATACCTTAAAAATTATAGTAAATTTATACTATCTGCCACGATCAAACAAAATTGATACAAAAATTAAATTTTTTTTTCACAATTAATCAACATTCACTATAATTTTAACTATAATCAAAATACTTGTCACGGTATTTAGCTATAGCAAATTGTTTGACCCCATTTGCAAAAATAACGACTAATAACAATTGCGTAGCAGTGGTTATATATAATTTGCTATATTTTTTATTTTTACTTTTAACCATAATAATTAATTATAGTGAAAAGTTATATTTCTTCTGGCGTCTCATTCATTATTCACTAACCTGTAAATCTAACACTCTCCTAATTACCCCATTAGCATCAAATTCCAAATAAAAAGAAATTGAAAAAAATACAAAATTCAAATTATTTAATTTCTAACAATGCTTGACTACAAATAGCTATCTACTTATTTATTTATTTATACTATGTAGTTTATAATAATACCCAAAAAATGACAAGAGGAATAATAGGTGAAAGTACAAAATGAGATTGGATCTAGATCTATAAATCATGTCTGTAAAAATTAATTAATCTCTAACTATAAACACCAAATCTTGATCTGTGCATGCCACCATTGCATTACTAATCTTTTATTCTCAAAATTTCAAATCTTTATTATTGTCAGATTTATTGAGTTAGATAATCTGTAAAATTCCATTAGTACAATTTTAACATTAATTCATTTCCTATTACCTCCTAATTTATACGAAGCAGATATGCGTATTAAATCTTTTCGTAGAATATATCTATATTTAATAAATAAAAATTAAATATATAATAAAAAATTGAATCCGAGTTTATAGAATTAATATAAGGATGTAATTCAAATTATTTACTGAGATTTTGGTATAAATATATAAAGATTCATTTATTTATAATTTCTCAGGAAATTAAATGAGATGCCCATTTTGACTTTTGGGGGACAAATAATAGCCCATTAAAAATAAGATAAAGTACATAAAATATTACTCCTTTTCTTTTTGTTTTTTAATTACCTTAATTAAGAATAAATGGTGGGATGATCACGTGATGTCGCGTGACAGCAGGCGATGTGGAGAACATGATGCTGCCCTCGTGACTTAGGCATGCAATTCTCACTATTATTTTTTACTCAAACTCTCTTACAAGTATGTCGATTGGGAGAGAGATTAAGAAAAAGAATGATGCAATGCCCTTATTAATTCTAACTATATTTTTATCACTATAAAAGATTGATTATTCTGTACACTATAGATAATTATTGCTTAAAAATCATAACAATTATATTAATAGTATTTATTATGGCCAAACAAATTTTTGTCCACATTTAATTAATATTTGCTATAATTTTATATATAATCAAAATATTTGTTACAGTTTTTAGTTATATCAAATGATTTGGTCTCACTTGCATAAAGAACGGCTAATAGCCATTGGGGAAGCCATGGTTAACTAATATTCTCCATAATTTTTTACTTTCAAACCATGGTAATTAACCATAGTAAAAAATTATATTTTTACTAGTCTACTAATTCAAAATCGAGATATATATAATTACTACATATACGTGGTATAACTGTATTAGACGTGACTCTTTGACATTTCATCTCATTTCAATAAGAAAATATGATAAAATGATATGGAATGATTCTATTATATAATAGCTTAAACTTTTAGATGATGAAGTGATTGTTTAATATGGTATCACAGTGATGTTGAAGAATTAATAGGTCTTAGGTTTAAATCTTTCAACGGCCCCCCATTTATACAGAAAAAAGACTTCACATGTATGTTTTGCACATGGAGGGTGTTAAGATATTAATATTAAATGATTCTCCTCTTTAACGGTTTAACCTTTTAGGTGAGAAATGAAGATAATTTTTTTATAAAAAAAAATCTAATAAACGAATTAAAAAGGTTTGACCAAAAAGAATTTATAAATTATTTGTGGGGTAAAAGGTTGATTGGGCTCGAATAAATTATTTTTGGAATATAATAAATTAATAAAATCTATAAGGTGTTTACTTCGATTGAATAAATAATGGATAAAAGACATCAACGCACAAAATTTTATCTGGTTGAGAGCCCCGTTCCATCAAAATCCCCATCTTTTAACTTCCTGTAAAACAGATTGGATTTTCTATTCCAATTCATATTGAATTTTTTATTTCAAGTAATATATACAAACCACATATATATAAATTATGTTATTTATTTTATTTAAATTTTCTTTTACACTTGAATTATATATATTAAATAAAATAGAAGATGCAGTAGGATTAGTATCATAGAAAATTCAATGCGACAAAGCTCCTCATTACACAAAACCTTAAACCCCAACTACTTATGTTCTTTAGAAGAAGATAAATTACTCCTTACCTTTTGAAAAATTACAAATACACCATTTAAAGTTGTAACTGTAATTTATGTTGGTACTTCCTGAAGGGCAAAAACTTATATAATGCACCCACTAAAGAAATTATATTGACATCTATTACAACAAAGTTTAGTATTAATTATAAAATATAAAATGATAATCTTCAAATTGGCACTGAAAATAAATATTACGTGACAATAAGATTGATTTTGTCGCTATATTATTATTAGTGACAAGAAAGTGCACAAAGTTGTCCAATAGATAATTAGTATATATTTATAGTGACAACAGTTACTTGTTGTCACTAAGTGGCCACTATATATGTGTCACTGATTGGCTTTAATTAATAATTTTATGCATAATTTTTGTTATTAATCCTTGCAAAAAACAAATTTTATAATATAATAATTACTATTAGAACTATGAATGTTATTACTGTCACAAAATAATTTTTTTTGCAGTGACCTCCTCAAGGGGTGTACTTATAATTTTACAAAAGATACAGGGTATTTGTATAATTAATTAGACCTAACTTCAGACGTGTGGTAATATAATTTACTCTTAAAAATAAAAGGGTAATTGTACAGTTCACTCTGACATGGAAAGTAAGGTTAAATTACAATATTACCCATAACCAAGTTCCATTTGAAATAGATGTGTACTCCAAAAATAGATCATTGGTACTCTAAATTTCCATCCAATTTAATGATGCAGAAGTCTTCTGAAGAGTGTTTGCTATTTCTGTACAGGTTCTTGAATGTATGCAGTTTGAGATCTGCAGACAAAACATATATGTGTTTGATTATTGGACCAATGTATGTTTTTTTGTTTTGTTTGGATCCTAATAATTTAGTCTTAAATTTAGTGATAACTTTGTCCTCAAAATGCTGATGGTTTTCCACTTGTTCACATTTGAACTGTCTAGAAACATAATGATTAATCTTCCAAAAGATATAGTACTATTTTCAGGAATAATTAATATCTCTTGAAGTTTGGTGTAATTATATTAATTTTTTGTACGTTAAAAAATTATATTTAGCACTATTTACATTTGTTTTTATCTAATAAATAGATCCACAATTAGTCAAAATTTACCAAATTTGCTGATATTAACAAAAAATAAATTTAAATAAAAATTCATATTTATCCATAATTGATTTATTACTAACTTATTACAGGTCAAATAATTTTTTTTTTATCAAACTACCTTAATACATTTTTGTATGCCTTAATGCATGTGATGATATATATTTTTATTCTTATAAGAGTACTTTGGTTAGAAAAAACTTGTTTGACCAATAATAAGTCAATAGTAAATCAATAGGGAGTAAATATGATTTTTTCATTTATTATTATTTTTTTAATAATATTAACGCATTTCGTGAATTTTGCCAACGAAGGGATCTATTTATTAGACGAAAGCAAACATTATGGCTACTAAATGTAATTTCTCAAATCATAGAAAGTATACGTTTAGTTACACTACATATTTTATTGGATTCATTCAAAATCTCTAATGAAAACAATCTAGTTCAGATTCTTTGTATTGATCATTGAATTTTCAGGTGAAGCCAAACACTTGCTTGATTCTTTTTCTTCAATATTAACGCTTCTCTTTATCCTTTTACTTGTTTTTTCACCTCGAAAAAGTAGAGAATTCTGCATGCAAGAAATTGATCAAGGCTAAAAAAAGGTGTTTATCATTAATAATTCTTTATTTAATCAAATATATAATTATTAACTTTCTTTTCTGGAAAGACATGCAGCTCCTCTTAAAATTGTAAAGCCTTAACTATGTGTGATGATTCACACTTTATGCCACTGTTGGACATAATATTTTATCTTATATATATATATATATATATTATATAATAAAGTGTATTAATTGATTGCATTCAAAAGTAAAAAGTCTTCATGAAAGATGAACATTAGAAAAAATCAGTAGCATGATTGTTAGTGGAAGAGTTTTTTATTTCCAAAGAAGCATTGCATCCTCAACATTAGATCAAAATATATAAATATTTTTTATTTTTTATAAAATTTTAAATATATTTTTTGACATTATAATTTTAATTATAAGTATATTTTTTATTTAATGGTAAAAATTTATACAGACACCTTTCATTATACATTACACTGACACCTTATTAAGAAATATACTTAGAATTTTATAAAGGACAAATCGGATTTGTGCAACTAATGCAATGGCATTAACTACAACTTGAGGGAGGCTTATAATACCAAAGAAGAAGTGAGAAGATCTTGGGATCTAGTGCAAGGGTGATTGGTTATTGTCTTCTCCCTTGATATAATTTGTACTCACATCATACTTGGCTCTGCCTATGGAATGAGATCATGTGGTAGTCACAAGTCCCTCATTGGGAGCTAATGATATAAACATGTGTTGTCATACATTGATTGCAGATGAGGAGTTTGAGTGATTTATAGGTTTCAAGTATGCACATCCCTATTGAGGCGTCTTATATAATAAAAGCTCATTCAAAGTAACATATACGTCAATGAGTAATAATAACCACTAAGCAATGAGGTTGTGTGGGATTTGAAATATCTAAAGTTACATTCCAATGGATGAATTTGAATTTTGTGGAATTATAATTCATAGTTAAAATTTATCCAATTTTTTCAATTCATAAAATAAATCGATAAACTTTAAATCCTTAATTAAATCAATTAAATTTTAAATTTTATTTGTGACAAATTTAAAATAACTCAATAATATAGTCAATTTAAATCCTTTTGAAATGCTCTAATATCGTCATTCAAATGGATTTAAAATCTTTGCACAAATTCCTTGTAAATTCAAATAATAGAATATTTGAAATCACAAAAAAAGATCCATAAATAGTAAGCTAAATCCAAATATACCATTCCAAAAAGCAACCTAAAATCCCAATTATTAGATACCGTTTTCATTAATTGCATGGTCAACAATTTCCAATTATAATATATATATACATATATATATATATATATATAAATGTATCTTTTGCAAGCAATACTAATCTTAAAAATGAAGAAGGGATTGTGATTAATGATTGTACAAGTGGAGGGCAGATGTCCCAAATGATAGATTAATTAATTAAATAATCAACTTACTCAATAATGCATATTTAAATTATAGAAAATATACAAGTAATGAAAGCTATTCTTTTCTTGATGATTTGATTTTGGTATCCCTTTTGTGTTTGTGTCCTCTTCCCAACCATTATTATTATTTTAATCAAATTGGGCTTTATTTATTTTGCTTTGGTAATGGGAAAAACTAACATGCACTTTACTTACATTTTGTAAAGATTAAGGCTGCTTTTAATTTGCCTTCACTCTTACCAAAACCAGCTAATAATCGCTCCTTTGTGTTCTTGGAATGTTCTTCCCTACCTTCTTTCTTTCTAAATTATGTATAGTAATAACCCTTTTTTGCTTTCGGCTCTAAAGACAAACTCATTTAATTATTTGCATTTTCAACCAATCATGAGATTTAATTGAATTTTTTATTTCAACTTTTATTATATGTATATATATATATTTATTTTATTTAATATATACACATTGTGCGTATAAGATTATACTATATATAATATTATATGTATAGTGCATATAATTGTATATATATAAATTCAAAAAAAAAAGTATTTTTAAACTAATTGAAATTTGGATACATATTTGAGGCCCCATCACCCTGAAAAGGAGCTAGCAGGGATTCATGTTACTCGATCAGGCTGATTAAAGTTGTATGTAACTAATACCTTAGATATTCAGTTGACCTGATATATACTCTTTTGGTCGAAATATCTCTCATAACTTGCTCTTATAAATAAAAGTTTAGGTAAGTCAACACCTAACAAAGCTTTCTATAGCAACGCTCATTAGTTTTCTCTCATTCTCGGTTCTTGTTTTGTGCATCTCAACAGGCTTTCGTACATCTCCATTCGATTCTTGTAATGTTATTGGATTCCAATATACATCATTGTTATTTCATATTGTACTTCTTTTCTGCAATTTTTCTATTAACTACATCTTATTTAAGTTATTATAATTTCTCTTTAAGAATTAAAAGAACTAAAATTAAAATTAAAAACAAAATCAGACATCTTATTTAAGTTATTATAATTTCTCTTTAAGAATTTAAACAACTAAAATTAAGCTTAAAAACAAAATCAGAAATTTCTCATAACTTTCTTCTACTTTTTATTATTTTTTATTTATGCAATTAATATATATATATATATATGTCTAAACCAAGAAGTAATTTTTAAAATTTTAAAATTAAATGTACACAAACATCTGAATAAAGGTTTATTGATAAATTTTTGAATTAAAATAATTATTATTTTTAAGCTTATGTGAGAGACCAAATTGTAATAAAAAGATGGAAAGTGAAGCGCTAAAATAAATTTTGTAATTCAAAAAGTAAATGGTCCAATCACATTGATCGGCCCAGATATCCATCACAAACCCAAAAAGTGAACAAGGCTAAGAATTGAAGTTGGACAATTTATGTTAATGGAAAAGAGTCTTGTGGGGTGGGTTGGGATTAAACTTAGGTCCCATAAACAAGTTCGATATCAAGAATTTGAGTTTGATCTAAGGTGTGGATATTTATTTATTTTATGTGAGTTATTATAATTTATTTATAACTATATTCATGTATTTATTGTTTACAAATATAATGATGTATTTTTATACTACAATTGTTGTATTAAGTTATTACATATCTAGTTTATGTTACTTAATTATAAGCATATATTATTAAAAATATTAATTATAAAGAGAAAAATATTTAAAAGATAATTTTTTTTAGTATATTTATATTATTTAATTATTAAAATTATCTTTTATTTATTTTATAATTATTTATTATATATATATATGATGCCATCATTTCCACCACAGTTGACCAACGATTGAACCAGTGTCCCGTAACCCATTGAATTTCTCTATTTGATGATCGATGGGGTTTTTAAAATATTGAGTTATAGCCAGAGGAATTGATCCATAAGAACATTATGGAAAAAAACTATTATTTTTAAATAAATTAGTAAAATAACAAATATAACACACATTAAAGTTGAAGAACTTATTTTGATTATTGGAACCTAAAATGGAAAATATCAATAGTGTTCCAAACGGGGTTGCACGACCATTTTAGGCATATAAAAGGTTAAATTGCAGTTTTGCCTTTTTATATTATCATTCAAATGCAACAAATCTCTTCAGTTAAGAAAATAGACAATTAACCCTACCACACTTCCCTCTTCGTCATAAACTAATGAAGAGTGTAGGGGATACCTCCCTCAGGGAACCACCCCACCCCTTTGGAGTCTAATACAAGACAATTTGCCCTAATGGAATAGGCAAGCCCTGCAGTAGTCTTCTAGTCTAATAATATTGTGATAGTCATCGCCTAATTAGAGTGGGGAAGATTAAATGATGCCCCTAAAATATGCAAAGTCCACGAAAAAGCCCAGAGAAAGTTCAAAAAGGATCCAAAGCTATATGTGGCCTAAGGTGGAAAAGACCTCAACCTCCAAACTCTTAGGAGGGGTCCGTTAAGCCTAGGAAGGGTCCACTGAAGGCCCAAAAAAAGTGTGGGTGTGGCCCAGCCTTAGGCGGAAAACTCAAAGGAATGGCCATCTCCTTGTCATAGAGGATACCAGAGAATCCACCAAAGACGTTAGATATATCATTTGCCCCCTGGGAATCTGATAAGCTTTGTTTCTAGAAGGCGTCTTATTAGCTTGGAGGATAAGTCCTCAACAGTTAAAGAATCCAAACGGGAGGTTTCACTTTGATAGTTGAAGTCTATTTTCTGACAACCATTTTTCTGAGCTTCGAGAAGACATGACATTCTCACCTGACAGGGGGTGAATATTATAAAAGACCACTCTCCCCTTAATAAAGGGTAACGTTCTTTTAATACTCTCATACATAAAAATGCCGTTACGTGAAACACTATAGCATATTATTGCTCTATATTATATATTTTAATTTAATTCCTATTCATGTTATCATTTACTGACTTGAGTGTTGAAGCGCTAACGTACTTTTTGTACGTCTCCAATCCAAGATTAGTGGAAAGCTAGTCTCAAGACATATCCAGACGATCAACCTTTTTGCTCGCATCATATGTAATATGATTTATTTACTCTATGCACGACTAAGTCTAATTTTAATCTTACTGAATTGAACGTTCAAACAAAATCATCTTAACATGATTTTTTTTCTTTGAGTGAATCAATTAAAATTAAATCATAATTTAAATAGTAACAAATAATATACATTAATTATCAATATCAAATATGTATACACTACTAATCAATATTTGGTATTATAACTATTTTAGTCGACCAACAATTATTATTAAAATATTCAATTCCCACACATTGACAGAACTCGAGCCATAAGTACAACGTAACGTTGTTCGTGTGGATGCCCTCTATGCCTTAGAATCTTTACTGTTGTGTGTTTATTTACATATGTAACACTAGACTTAATTTCTTATTTTCAACATTTTGGCTGAAGTAATCGCCTTTGAATGAAAGCACGAGTTTGCTTCCAAAGTTTCCGAGCTTCAGCCTCTTCGTTTGCTAGTGCTGAACAGTGACTGAGATTACAGTCTGCAAAGTAGTCGCCGCTGATTCCTGCAATTTGTGAGCTTAATGCAACATAGCACGTAGTTGCTGCGCCCTGCAATTATATACATACAATATATAAACATTAACAAAGAGAAAAAGATAACACCACCATTCCCTACCGTGGGAGGATCCATATATGAACTTATTTTTCAATTGTTTAGGGGTGTCGTTGTCATTCTTTTGTTTGGGGAATTTTTGTGAGTATTGGTATTTTCACGGCAAAAATGCAATTTACACTCATGTGATATGAAAAATTATCAAAAAAAATTTATGAAAAAAATAGCAAATTACCCCTATCAATGAATTAAATAGGGAATAATTTGTTTTATTTTTCAAAACACATGGAATAATTTGTTAATTTTTTTTCATAAGAGGTGAACCCGTAGTTTCATGGATATGTAAAATGTGATTAATCCTTAATTCAATAGTAATTACAGTACAATTTCAGGCAGTGATTTAAAAATTATCATGCAGTCTAATTAAAATTGTCGAAAATTCAAAAGTTTAGGAAGTTTTAGGGAAATTGCATAATTATGGGTTTAATGCAACTTGATCTCAAACTATTTGTAGTTTTTCACCAAGTTCCAGAGACAAACCTGTGGTGTTGATTTCAGCAACTTGGATCCCACAAAATACAAACAATCTGGCATTTTTTTTCCGAAATAAAAACAAACAGCTTGTTTAGCTATTTTTGCTTGGATTATTTTTCTAAAAAGGCAAAGGAGAAAAGATGTATAAAAAAGCATGCCTGTGGTAAAACCTCTGTAGTCTCTGATTATTCCAGTCTTTATAATTCCTGGGTGCACTGCGTTGATACTTACATTTGCTTTTCTTGCCTATTCTCCCCCACCAAAAATAAATAAGTAATAAATATACGATTCGTCCCAAAAAATCTATACCATTTTTTCTATTAATTCTGATCATGTATAATTATTGATTATACTGTGAAATTAAAAAGATGAAAGACTGCTTTACAACCCCGAAATGTAATTGTAGGATTAAAAATACAATAAACCTAATTATATTCTAATTATCAGCCAAAAAGGTTAAAAGAGATTTGACCTTAAGCTGTGATGATAATTCCTTGGCATGCAATATGTTGGCCAGCTTTGAGTGAGCATAAGCATAAGTGCCATTATAACTGACAAAATATTGAACATAAATATACCAAGTGAAGTGACTGACGGAATTATCTATGTTTGCAAAAAAATTTTGCAATTTTGTGAAAATCAAAATTCGAAACTAAAATGGAAGTCGAGAGTAGATTCAATAAGCTCAGTGAAAAGTTGTCCAAATATACGTACAGACTTTACGAGGCTGATCACTTAGATAACCTCAACATTTTTGTTTTAGTAGATATAGATTTGTATTCATGATCATGAGGAGTAGGTATATATTAATTACCTTTTCGGGTTGAGCAATTTACTGAAGCAAAAGTTTTTTCTCTTCACCCAACTGTGGATTACAGAGGTCACATTCACTATCCTCCCTTCTCTGCCGCTTTCCGCTGCCGTCTCCACCATTTTCTCCATCAGCATCTCCGTCAGCAGAAAATGACCTTTCAAAATATATCAAGAAATTAAAATCACAAGGTTTATGTTCCCTTCTTTTATCATTTTATACCAACAACGGTCCATATACGAGGCAGTTGCATCGGTGGTAAGGCTGAGGCCTCAGACCCATCACTTAGCAGAGATTTTTGAATTTCGTGTCTCGCAAATATGAATGTATGTCTATTTAATTCATAATAATTAAGTGCATAACTATATGCACATGCACCAATTAATTAAGCACACAGATATTATTCTTTATGATGGTGGCCTACCCTACATGTTTTTTGATTGAACTAAGGACACAAATTGAACACTGTAAGAGGGATGAAATGATTAATTACCTAAGTAATTTGTGGCAAAAGTTAACTCAATTTTGTCCTCGGAAAACTCCAACTTATGTGAATATTTGCCAGCATTGTTTCTGCACACACACATGTATACAGTAATTGATCAGCTTTCTGTTAAATTGTGCATCAATCACACGATGAATATATTATACTTGCTACGTAGTTAATTTAAATATGGCTGAAGCCTGGCTCTGTATTAGAATCCGGCATCATTGCCATATACATTGCATAGAGTCCCTCGTTTGGATCTTTACGAGTGTGTATGTTATCCCGCATCATACAAGGGCCAGGAACACTGATTTTGAAGCAACATATTACCCCAGAAACGGAAAGTCCTTTCAAAATGAAAATGAGATGTAAAAAAAACAAATAATATATACCTCATGCGTGTTAGGACATAAATTCCGACAAAAATAAAGGGAAAGAAGAAAACAAAGAGAAAGCCAAGAAATACATACATGAGGATATGAAGGGGCAGCCCTAAGGATAAGAAATCAGAACAAAATCTCTGGATTGAAGCAAAGGAGCTCAAGTCCATCTCAAGTGCAATTATCTCAGCTTCTGGACTCTCCCTTTGTATCCTTTCCTTCAACTCTTCTGCCTTCCTCAAATCCCTTGCTGGAATTACTACCCTCACACCATTCTTGGCCATCACTCTTGCAGTTTCCGCACCGATGCCCGACGTCGCGCCTTTTTCCACAAAAATATGTGATTGATTCATCATTCTTTTTAAATTAAAATTTAACAACACATACACTGATTATATAATTAATTTGAATTTAGTCGAACCTGACGTGGATTATAATTTGTAATATTTCCAAGAAATAATTAGGTTTCTCATGACTACTTATTGTATATAATAGGTGTATGTGTATATATAGATTTATGTCATAATTCATATGAATGCATGTGGAAATAATCAAGAACTAAATTCAGTAGAGACAAAACAATATATATATCTTGCTAGAAGTAGAATGGAAGAAAGTGCCCATAAAAGATTACAGCACGCTTTACTGATTGGAGGAGAGTACCTGAACCAAACATACACTATAATATATATATATATCCCTCATATATATAAATTAAAATTTTACCAAAAAACCAAAGAAAATTCCCACAATAATAATAATAATAATAATAAAAGCTACCCGCTAGTTTTGAGGAATTATTCTTAAAATCTGGCAAACTGAATTTTTCTAAAAATATGTATATTATTTGAATAAAGATAGCAGTCTCATGAAGATTTCAATTTAAAAGAGAAAATTAAATATATTCATATATATAGTGTATGTGTTGTGTGTGAAAAGAGTGACTAACCAGTGATTATTGCAGTGAGCTGAAGGTTTGGGATAATATTGGAGCAGAAGCAGTCTTGAGCAACCTGCTGAGCAGTTGTGTTTGAGCCATAGCCACTGGGGCCTTCACTGCCTGCCAAGTACTTCAATGTTGCCTTCATTAGGGACACCACAGTTAGAACCTTGGATTGAAAGATTGTGATTATGGTGGAAATCCAGGTATATATAAGAGACATCATCAACTCCCTCATGTTCCATGCATCCGTACCACACACGCGCGCGTCGTCCAACTTTTTCACGCGCAAAAGTCGACACTGTATAAATTTTATTGTCCCCCCGCCAAGAAAATTCATTTTCAACAACCAAAAACTTTTATTGTAAAGTGCAAACTATAATATTTCGTCTTGAAAACTATGCGTAATATATTTACAGTGTCTTGCACCAAAAAAAATATTTCCGTAACAAAATTTTTGTATTGAAAGAACCAAAATATACATTTCGTTTTGAAAACTATTCACAATGAGAGCTTTTGGTTACCATCACTTTATTTATAGCGTCTTGCAACGAATATTTTTATTTTCTGCAACAAAATATTTTGTCACAAACAAGAAACCAGATTCCGTTGTGAGTATATACTACGGACGATGAGAGCATTTTTGTTTCCGGCTTTGTTGGGATATTCTTGGTGTCGATTTCTACTGTAATTATTTGTTGTCCCAATGTCCCTTTTTTGGGGCATATTTTGCTGTTCCAAAATATTTAAAATTAGAAATTTTTTATGATTTATATAGGGTTACAGTATATGATGTCTAAATAATCAATTAAACATCCAGTGTATATATTGTGTTTTCTACCTTCATATGTGTAGTGAAAATAAATAAATAATATTAAGGTGAACGGATTTTGCCTTTAGTAAAATAAGTCAATATATTAAATTGATTTAAACGACAAACCCCTCTTCTGATTATCATGGAAAGAAAAATGATTTTTCGTTATGATTAAAAATAAAAAATTGTAGCGAGTAATAACTAATTATGTTTATGCAACGCTGTTATTTATTGTTTATGTAAGAGAAGCCAAAACACTACAGAAATTTTTAGCAAATATTTTGATGACTATAGGTAAAATCATAGTTAATGAAGATTAAATTTTAGTCAAAAACACAGATTTGTGCATCAATCTTATTTGATTGTAATGAATTTTATTGATTTGTTATGATTTTTAAGACGTACTGATATATATAGTATATGAAATCATTCGTTTTTCTTTAGTGCATGAAAAATGATTTCGATCCCAACTACAAAAAAAATTATATATGGCCACGTCCAAGGAGAATTGCTCGAGTTGCTCTATTGATAGTCTACTTTTTACTTTTTCAATTACTTGACAAAGAAAACTAAATAAATTAAATCTACATAGAATTTATCTCACTACTTAAGTGCAAGACATAAAAGTAAAAGGAACTAAAAGACAAAGATAATAACGTGACAACCAATGGACTAATTTTCCTTAATTAAACACTAACCAAACATAAAAGAGTGAGAGACAACATAGTTTTTAACAATTTGAACCCATAACAAACAAATAATTGTAACATAATATAAATAAAAGTTAGCATGAATTACAAGAAAATAAGTCCAAACATTATAAATATATATCTAAATAATTAATTAGTTGAGTGAAAAATTTTAATTTAATTAATTAAATAAAAAATTGCTTACATAAGAAGGGTTTTAGTCCATTGTTTTACTTAAAAATGATGTAAAAACATTGCTAATTTTTCAAACAATCAAGTACCACCAGAAGAAATATAAAAAAATTATGGTGGATATTAATTAACCATAGTTGCACAACAATAATTAGCCGTTATTCTAGAAATGAAGCTAAAATATTTGGTACAATAAAAAACTATAGTAAAAACTTTGGTTATTAAATCAAATCATAGCAAATATTGATTAATTATAATTAAATCTTTTAAGTTTCGTACCGATTTTATCTGACCGTGGTAGATAGTATACAGTTTTAAAGCATTGTGATTTATAGTGCGAGGAATAATCAATTTCTTTGTAGTGTATAAATCAATAGTTGTATAAAAAAGTATTCAAATATGATTATCTATTTTTTTGAAGAAAAAAAAAAAAGAATTTCTTTCAAATAACAAATGCTTCTAAATTTAAAAGAACCTGGGAAATGATGTCCAGTGGTGGAAAATTGAAGGGTTGATAAGAAAATTGAAGTTGACCCTTCAACAATGGCCTTACACACATAGGACCCATTGGTCCCCCAGTTGGTGCACACCTTCCATCAACATGTTACATTTGCACTCACTTTTTTTACTGTAATAAAATATAATATTAGTGATAAAATATTATGAAAAAATTTAAGTTACTATTAAAAATATATTATTAATTATGATTTTATCGTAATATAATTATTAATCAGAAATATTGCGTATAAAATTTTTGATAAAGATAATTAATTGACATATCGATATCAATGCAAATATATAGCAACAATAAATGACTATTACCAGTAGATAGTCACTATACATGTGTTACTAATTACTTTAAATGACAAACTTATGCACAATATTTTGTCATCAATTATTGACAATGATAACTTTCACAAAATAATTAGAACTACAAAAACTATAGAATCCATTATCGTAACAAAATCAAAACTTTTATCACTTGCGACTTTGTTTTTTTCGTCAATATCATTTTTCTAATAGTGTTTATATGCTTTTTATAGTTAAAAAGAAACAATTGGCGCAACAATTTTTTCAAACGTAATTATGAAAATTTTCATCAGCGTAAATTATACGATTCGAAACGTAATTACCATATAAAAAGTGAGCCCGTCGTCAAATCATATTTACATTGACTATATTATTTTCTTACTTTCTTAGTGAGAATATTAATTAATTAAATTGCCACCTTTTTTTTTCCGTTGATCTTCTAATTTTTTTTAGTGTCTCTATTCTTTCAATAGCTAAAAATCATTAAAGAAACAATTAGTGCAACATTTTTTTCATTTTGACATAATTGTGAAAATTTTCATCATCATAAAAAATATTCAATTTAAATTATAATTACTATTTTGAAGTGAGTCCGTCATCAAATCATATTTACGTTCACAAAGTAAATTTCTTACTCTTTTATATATTTATTTAATTATATAGCCCTATGTTTCTGCATTTAAGAAGGGTGAAACAATTGAACACATATTGTCTTGTACACAAAGTTGTATCAAATGCATTGAGGTAGGGATAAAAAGGAGCATATCTACCCCAATATAAAGCCTAATTATTTGGAATGTGCATAGCTTTATGTCATTATTTTCAAGAAAAGTTAGTACAATGTCTGGATTACTTTTTAACTCAACTAAACTCTTCTCACCTACAACATACAAATTATATTAGTTGGTGATTTAAAAATTATTAGTAAACTACAATTGATATGTCATATCCCTAAAGACATGTTCCATCGCTCACTCACTTTTGAGAATTAATAGGTTTAACTTTTAATTTCAATTATGGCCTACTAATATCCCCACAAATCACATCAATTAGACGCAAATGATACATGATTATAAGCTACCTAATTAATTAATTAAAGTAATTAGTTCTCATTCCATTTTCCGAACAACTTGTCCAATCGACAAGACAAAAGCGTTATTATTTCTCTCTAATCAAATCATCTGTGTTAATGACGTCTTCAACGTCATGTCTTGAGAATTGGATTGAAAATTGAATCGAATAAATTAATAAATTATTTAATAATTGGCCTGATCAATTGAACCAGCTGAAAGAACGATCAGTTAGGAGATATGCGCATATATATAATAATTATATATATAAATTAACTAAATTTGAAAAAGTAGAGGAAAATAAATGTGAACTTTAAATAAATAAATTTCACTTCAAGATAATTGATAGAAATTAATATTTTTGATATATTTCACTAACTAACTTCTCATTTAATTCGTTATCCTCAAATTTCAAGTATTAAATCATATATTGTAAAAGAATAATCTTAAAAAATTCAAATTTTATAAGATAAAAAAAATAACAAGATTCATATTTCAAATAAAAATTACTTGATTAAATTAAGTATCTTGAATTTTGAAAACCGCATAAATATTATAATCAAATCAATAAATACTAATTAGTTTAATTTAAACTAAGTTTATAAAT
The DNA here is from genome assembly GCF_000512975.1 of Sesamum indicum. Taxonomy (NCBI): domain Eukaryota; kingdom Viridiplantae; phylum Streptophyta; class Magnoliopsida; order Lamiales; family Pedaliaceae; genus Sesamum; species Sesamum indicum. The sequence continues at coordinate 149,299 of NW_011628063.1, read as the reverse complement.
TGATCCAAACATTAGGTTTAATTTTGTAAAAATGAGTTTTGTTTGTTTTAGTGAGAACTAGGTCGATCGAGCTGATCGACTCATCGAATTTTCCCAAATTTTTTCGGTTCGAATCTATTTTTTAATTTTTCTATTTTTAGTATAAATCACATCGGACTCTTGATTAATTCTTAATTAAATTGATCGAACCAACTACTTTAAAAACCAAAGTGTTGCCTATGATTTGATTTCAGAAAAAGTAACTAATTAATTTTTGAAATTTTCATAGCAAATTATTAACGTAATTGATTGTTGCCTTTAAACAAAATCAAAACGTTCCATTTAATAATTACAGGAATTGGATAGTAAAAGCAATCAAATCACTTGATTCAATAATTACAAGGATTTAATCCATCACATTTTGATCCCATCCAATGGATTGACCGCGCCAATTAATATGACTTTATTGTAATGAATATTTTATTTTATTTAATATAAATTTATCGATTAAATTGATCTATTATTTAATTTATTGATATTAATTTAATTATGTAATTACCATTCATGTCAAGAAAAAAAAAATGATCATAGAAGAAGTGCATAACTGATTGCAAGCCCTATGCTAGGTATTATTGTTATTATGAAGTCATCCACGTATATAAATGAGTTCGAATTAATGACCTCTAAAATTATGAAGCATAAATTTTTTATCTGCAATTAGTTTGGGGTTGGACCAACACTTTCCAGCATCATTTTGTTGGACCTTGAGGACCAATTCAATTGGTTTTTTTCTATTAAAATTAGCCATTGTGACACATCGTTTTCTTCATGCATATAATAAGTAATTTTTCACATTTTAAAATATATTATAAATAAGAATAAAATATATAAACCAGTACATTATATTAATAAAAAAAAAGAAAAAAATATAATTTATCAATTAATTAAAGTTAAATTTTGAAAAATTGAATAAATTAGTTATTTTATCATAAATACCATTTTTGACTTCACAAAAAATTGGTGTGGTAGCATCATTAATAGCCATTTGACGACGCAGACACTTGCTATCACTAATATTATAAAAATTACTATTTTAAAAAAATAAATATAATAACTTTATATTGTATATTTCTATTGGTATTATATTTTGTAATTATTAAAAAATGTAAATATACAATATAAAATTATTATAATATTAAGAATTTAAGTTCCAAATTTACGATAACACAGCATCAGTAATATCTTTTCACATATAATTTTGTAGTACGTTCATATTAGATAGTGTTCTTTAAAAAAAGATTATTTATTCGAAAAAAAATCAATTTTCTTTGTGAAAACTACTTTAAATTTAACTTTCAAGCAAAATAAATTAAGTTGGGAATTCCTGTGAGAAATCTTAACAGCTTATAAAGAGCCATATTTTGGTTGTACGTCGTGAGCACGGATATTGTTCACAATTTTAATAAATTGGTCGGTCAACCAGACTTAATTTAATTGACGAAATCGAGAATTTTAGAAATTATGGTTTGAGTCCTGTCTTATGCGTGGAATTTTGATCTTTGTTGAATATTAATATTCAACAGTAGTATTTATTTCAATTAATAATAGTTGGTCGCAAATAAAATTTCATCCAAACCTCCCCATAAGGTAATTTTAATGTAGCCGGTTTCCCCTCTTTTGCAATCAGTTTTGCTATAGCACTCGCTGCTCTAACTAATTGTCCACCCTTTCTAAGTGCGATTTCTATATTATGTATGGACGTGTGTGTCTAAAGACGTAGCAATTGAAGTAAATGATTATATCTATATAGATGGATCTTATATATATAAAATAGCACATGGGTGCATATCTATATGAATCCATATTTTTATGTAGAGATGGGCCAAAAAACAAAATCTTTTTATTTTTGTATTTTGCACACCTACACTATGTGTGTAATTGTAATTTATTTTTTTTATTTCTTTTTTTTTAGTTTTTAATCTTCTCTAACATAAATATATATATTATATTTCACTAACAAACAAAATATTATATACATACACATATATATTACTAAATATATATATATATTTAAAGACATGATTTGACAAAAACAGTAACTCCTATCTCTCAAATTTCAACGTCAAACTTACACAACTTATTTTACACTATTTTATATTATATGAAAACACAAATCCAACATTCCATCTATCTCAAAATACATACTTACTTATCTCTATTTTTTTTTATATCTACAAAACACCAAAACAAAAACATTCAAAACATTAATCCAAACACAAGGGAAGGTTTCTTGAATGCTTTTCTCACTGCAATTTCAGGTAATGTTCTACAAGAGAGTTTCAACAGTACGAATATCAATCTCTTTTGATCTTTGCCCACTTGGCTATCTCTCTCCTTCTTGTTCTCGCTGCCCAAACTGCTTATATTCTGTTTTTGTGAATGCATGATTCAGTTTATACATAGGCTTTTTGCTTTCTATGCCTTTTTCCAGCCATCATTCTTCAGTTTGACCTCAAAGCAAGGAAAACGCGAATGGTCGTCACATGTTTGATACAATGTCTCACAGAAAATACTACCACCGCTATCTTCTATGGCTACTCCACAAACACCAGCATTGCCGTCGGGCGATTCAGCAGATCCATTCTCAGTTCATGGTGCTGAACAGCGAATACATTGGCATACTTGCACTTTGGAACTCTATACTTAAGCACTATTCCCTAAGTGCATACCCACAAGAAGCACTCTTTCTCTTCAAATATCTTAAAAACCAATCAAAATTCATGTCCTTTGATAGCTTCACGTACTCTTATCTAATAAAAGCCTGTGCAAATATGAACCAAGTTCACGTAGGAAATCAGTTTCATTGTTTAAGTACAAAAGCGGGGTTTGATTATCACGTTCACGTGCAAACTGCACTGGTCAATATGTATATAGACTGTGGGGGTTTGGTTGAGGCAAAAAATGTGTTCGATGAAATGCCTGAAAAAAATCTGGTGACCTGGAATGTCTTTATAACCGGGTTTATGAAGTGGGGTGAGGTAGAATTTGCAAGGGCTGTTTTTGATGCAATGCCGGAGAAGAATGTGATTTCGTGGACTGGACTCATTGATGGATACACTCGTATAAACCGGTTTCGTGAAGCATTGTTGTTGTTCCAGAAAATGGTCGTGCATGAAGGGATTAAACCGACAGAAGTGACTCTTCTGGCTATTTTTCCTGCAATTTGGAACATTGGGTGCCTGGAGTTTTGCCAAATGGTTCATGCATATGGAGAAAAAAGTGGGTTTAATACGTTAGATATTCGTGTTATGAATTGCCTTGTTGATGCATATGCAAAAAGTGGGAGCATAGAAAGTGCATGGAGAGTTTTTGAGGACATAAATGATGTAAGGAGGAACTTGGTTTCGTGGACGTCGATCATATCTGCATTTGCAATGCATGGAATGGCTACAAAAGCTTCTGATTGTTATAGAAGAATGGAAAATGAAGGTGTGATGCCAAATTGGATTACCTTTCTGAGTGTGCTAAATGCTTGTAGCCATGGTGGATTGTTGGATGAGGGACTTGAGTATTATAGAAAGATGGTTGATGATTGGGGGATTACACCAAATATTAAGCATTATGGAACTTTAATAGATATGTTGGGAAGGGCAGGAAGATTAGAAGAAGCGGAGAGGATTGCTCTAGGCATCCCTAGTGAAATTGGTAATGTTGTGATCTGGAGGACGCTCCTGGGTGCTTGTAGTTTCCATGGCAATGTTGAGATGGGGGAGAGAGTAACAATAAAAATTATGGAGATGGAGAGGGAATATGGTGGCGATTATGTGCTTCTATCCAACATTTTCTCTGCTGCAGGTAGATTCCTAGATTCTGAGAGAGTCAGGAGCGTAATGGATGAACAAAATGCTCCAAAAGTTCCTGGGATTACTTTGGTGTGACTGCAGAAATATGCTCTAAGCTTCAAGTTATCAGTGTGTCCAATATGGGCTAACTTTCACAGTTCACATTGGTGCTGCTATCCTTTTGCTTCTGCCCAGATGACTGGAATATATCATGGAGTTAATTATGTCAGAGGAAACTGCACCAGAGTGGCAACAGCGATGATTTTATCTCTTCATGAGAGGTATTGTTCCTTTTTTGAGGGCAACATAATTCTATTTCTGAAAAATTATATACTCAATAAACTTATGTAACAGGATCTAATTAATAAACAGTAAATACTTGTAAGATCACATAATCAAATTCTAAGTATTTTGGCAGTACTGCATTAGTCTTATTGGTATTTTCTTTGGCATGTCTTTTGCAGTCTGAAGAACTGTCAAGATGAACTCTCAAGATACCAGGTATTTCACTTTCAATTTCATTAAAGTGTTCCTTTTATCTTTCTATGTCTACATGTATTGTTGGGCATCCTCATTTCAGTAGAGATAAACAAAAAAAAATAAAAATAAACAAGGAATATAATAGAAACTTTTGCATACGTAAATTCATGTTTTGAACTAGCTACAAGTATTATGTACCTGTTTATTCACTTCAGGAAAAGCTTGAAGACGCAAAGGTCTGAGATCAAAAGTGGCATTCATCTTTTCAGAACGAATCTTGTCATTCACCAGGAGCAACTTATGGTCTCTTTCTGGGCTGCTTATGCCATTTATTACTCTGTCATTTAGAGTATTGTAAACCAAGCATTCTTTACTCTTTGGTTTATGTTTGTTCATTTGACTAATAGATTTTCATATTTCTCTTTTGGAACCAAAATCAATGGCAGCTACCTTCAAACTATGAGGTCCTCTGAGGAGTCTCTGCGAGATCAGGTATCTTTTTTAATATACAGTGTCCCTGGATTGCAAATTTATATTTGATATTCTATTTATTCCTGCCCTATCCTTTGCTATTAGCTTGAGAAAGCAAAGAAAAAAGAAGCTGCACTCATTCGGACCTTTGCAAAATGGGAGCAGGAGACTGCTGAGTTGTCAAAGTTATTAGTTACTCTTGCTCAGTTAACTGTTCACATCGGTGTTCAGATATTAAGCTGGCATGCATGTCCTTTTGGCAAATATTTTGAGAAAGAAGATATTCAGTTGAGTTGGAGCATAATTGCAAAAATACGTGATGTTTGACATTTTTGTTTCCATTTTCAATTTTCAGCGGGAAGTGTGCTTTCAGTTTTGTATAGGTTTTCTTATGAAAATGAAAATGTGTTGGGATTAGCTGATGAAAGAAGTTAGAATTCTGATTCAATCGCATAGCCTAATCCTTCACGATATTGCTTTCTGTTTTGCCAGTTTCTCTTCTCTCTGTTACTACCTGATGATGATGATGATGATGGTTATTTGACTAGTATTATCTTCATTCATCCTTGACCGCATCACTATCAATGTATCTATTTGTTGAGAATAATTTGCTGTGGAGTTCCCCGACATTAGTGTGGTAGAGAAAGTGTGTCTTTCAAGGATCATGTAAAGAAATAGTCTCAAATAATCAGAAAAATCATCCTGCAGTTTATGCCATTCCATTTATGGATGGGATGTTTAATCAATGTATTTTGATGGCTTGAATTAGTTTATGAAACATTGTTGAGATCCTGACATGATGCTAGAGCACCAGCTTCACTTCTCTCTTCATATGGTTATGCTAAGCACTATTTCATGTATTCTATTCTATTATAAAGCGACAATGTATTCTTTAAACTTTTTGTTAGACAAAGTTATCCATTGTGATAATATTATGTTTAAGGATATGTAAATTAATATTAATAATTTTTTATTTGAAACTGACAACAGGCTCTCGAACGGCCTATGCCGACAGCAGGTGGCACCACCGTGGCTCAAACATGTTGGAAATCCACTTGACAGATCAGATTGCATTATAGGAAATGAAGCATATTTTGTGATGAAGGGCTTGGCTTTTGCTCCTGTGACGAGAACAACAAGGTCTTTGTGCTTTAATCTTGATGTGGAATTTTTATACCAATTGACACAATATGGATATAAGTATTAGTTGGGGTACTTGCTTATGGCATCAACAATCATGGGATACTTCACAATCTTCTAATAAATGCACTCTTTATTAATGATTAATTTTAGATTCCACCTGATGTACTGGTTGTTTTTAAATTCGTAATTTTGTTCCACTTCATGATCATTTCAAATTGTTAGTGTATTTGGTCAATGATTGATACTATTAATTTGTGACACATCATATGTATGTGTAAGTTTTATAATACTATTTAAACAAATATTTATAGAATATTTATTATTTAATAAAATGCATGCAAAATAATAAGTGAATATTAACTTTATAAGAAAATGATGAAAAAAATTGCATTACAATTAAAAAAAAATACTATCAAAAGATAGTGAGGGAGTGGGAAGTTAAAAGAAATAAACAAAAAACATAAATTAAATTTTAAAAAAACAAACCAAAAAAAGAAAAATACTCGTAATCTATTTAGTATAGATGAGTGATATACTCATGCAGTATCATTTTGATAATAAGATATGGGACAAACTTAGCGTATATAATGCTCCATTCTCAAATTCAAATAAATTAAAGGAAACATTCTCCCATGAGTGCACCAGTTTAGATATACCATTAAAATCATGTCAAACTCAAACAACACGACTACGACAATTGCATGAGATGAAGAAAAACCTTGCATCTTGTTGATCTCATTTAACATATATATGCTAGCGATGACAGATACAAAATCCTACAATATAAAATGCAGCAAGACTATATAAAGAAAATTGCTTCTCAGGTTTCCAACTCCTTCCAAATCTCCATCATCATTGTCATCGTATCATCATGAGCCCTTTTGCATACGCAGCCTGGGCACAACTTGTAACCGCCGTAGCCATCATTGTCGCCATCTGGGTGCTAGAGACAAGGAGCAACACTCAGATCTTGAGCTGAAAAACAATGAAAAGGGAAACAAGTTGGGAAAAAGAGAGAACATTTGAACTTAGTCTTAAAGTGGTTACAAACGGTCACGCTCAATGGTTAGACATCGAGCTGCCTGTGGTAGTGTATTGTTATGTTTTCGGAGGATGAGCAAGATCCATACAGCTTAGCTTCCACACATGAAACAATTAATTCTAATCTACATTTGAGGGAAATGCAGTAAACATTGTGGCTGCCATGTCCTTAATATGGCTAGACATCTGTGGCAGAATTTGAGGCGAATTTATGTTTTCGCATGGTTGGGGTAAAAATCTTGACAAGAAGCAGTCGATTATACTGTGACACAGGTTAATGTGAGTACATAAGTAGGCTTTGTATACTTGTGTACAAATATATCAAGTTTCAAATTCAAATAAACTTTCAAATTGCATTAGGAAGAGATTTGATATACTAAAATGTAGGGCAGTGATGTTCAAATTTCTTTCGCTATACTTCAAACACTTAACTAAGAAAGAATAATGGTGTGATTCAATGAGATGAGATGACAATTTTGGTTTCTTTCCCAAATTAGTTTCATTTCATTTTATGTCACGACGACCAAGAAACATAAGAAAATAAGTACCTTTCTTTATCGCCATGGTAGGACCCTATTGAAGTAAGATCATGCATGCTTGAACAGTTTCATGCTCAGCCAATGAAAATATACTGCAACGATGAGGATTGGAAGTGTCAAGGGCACCAAGAAGCAATAATACCTGCACAGTCACATAATATTATCTTTGTGCAGGTAAGCATGTGGAATAATGCAATAGGGCAGAAGATCTGTTTGTTCCAGATGAGTGAAAACTTTTGCTATAAATCAAGGCCAGCAGCAATTCACGAGAAAGGTTAACACTAGCCTTAAGGATGCAGAATACTGTAACATCTGATATTTAAATATAGTAAAAATCTATTGAAAATATTATATCAGCAGTCAACTACCAATACATGAATTTTTGGGATAATGAACATCCACAATTACCAGAAGCGATTAAAGATAGAAAAATTATTAGCAAAAGTTTCTCCCCTAACGCATGCTAATGTGTTTCTAAACCAATAGGAAAAATATTTAAGAGCAATTCATTGTTAAATAACCAAAATATTAGAAGTATCCATTTTTCTGCACCAGACTGGCAGAAAATGCAATTATTCTTGGTTCCTCAGAACAAATATTTAACCAGATTTACCATTATAAAAGTGAGAGGGACATATTATCTCATAAGGTAATTAAATTATCCTATGTACAGATTTCCTTTCTGATCAAATTTGGAATTCACATGGAAATATATAGCATTCATATTCTTCAATTATGAATTAAGACTTTCCATCACAGTAAGCAATCTAGAATATTCACAACAAGAAATATCATACATACAGGAGAATGCCCTCAGCACTAACACAAGTAGTCATAACTAATCCATGAGGATCACAAATATGAAACTTTAACCATTAAATCATAAGTATGAGTTGGTATCAGATGAAAGAGAAATACCAGTCATTTTGTATGGCACGGATCACAACATTATCAGATGGAGGAAGAAGTTTCGATATTACAGCAGCATAGAGGAAACTCACAAACGAAAGTGAGCCACCTAGAAGAAAGAACCAAACCCAAAACACTCTCGCATTAGATGCTACAAACTCCGGAAGAATGCGTACTTTCTCCAGCATTTCACTTTATCTGAGTAGAAGTACAATCAGTGATATATTTCTCTAACATATACACCATAAGAAACAATATATATATATAAAAGAAATATTTATTCCATGCATTAAATATCTGAAATGTGTAAAATCTATCACCAACCGATAGTATCCTAAGCATATGACATTTTTCATAATAAAGCATGAGAGATATGATCAAAAGGCAAACATAGTTCATAAAGTACCCTTATAAAAGATTTTTTCACTGCTTTACACCATCTCTTAGGGGTGGCAACGAGCGAGCTCGAGCTTGACTCTGTAATTTCGAGCTCGTCAGCTTTTGTTAAAGAGACAAAATCAAAGAGACAAAATTGACGAATCATCCAAGCAAATTAAAGATAGAAAAAATAAAAGAGATGGGAGCCTAACCAAAATCAAACCGAAGAAGAAGAAGAACCAGTCACCTTGGCAAGTGATCTGAACTCAACCTTTGATCTTCTTCCTTGAGAACCCAAAGAAGCAAAGAAAAGGCACTATTTTTGCGTGTATCAACAGGGGGCATAGAATCCCAATGTTCCTTCTTTACAGAGAATGTTCCTTCGCAATGTTAATTCTGCACTGCATTTTGCCATTACTACAGAGCTTGAACCTGATATATATTGCTTAAAGAACATGTTATGCTTGAAGTGTGTACCCAAAAAATAACAGAGAATGATTTTTTGTCGCCATCGATTAGTGTGGACCAGCAGCGTCGCTGTCCTCGTTGCCGACTTGCCGTCGTTGTTGCCGTGAATTTGGGGGTTCTAAGAGATGGGTTTGGGGAAGAAATGAGAGAGGAGAAAGAATGGGGATAGAAAGAGAAAGAGAAAGAGAGAGAAATAAGAAGAAACGAGTAAAAGAGAGTGAAAGTGATGGGTTTTTTACTTTTTGTTGTATTATAATAATAATAATAATTATTATTATTATCATTATTATTATAAATTATGAGATCGAATATATGTTCACAATTTGTAAAATTTATATATTTATAAATATTAGTATAACATTCATCTAACTATCATTTTATATTGTTGAACAATATGAGTTAGTCAGGCTATCAAAATTCAGATCAAACTGTTAGATATGATCAAACTTACAAAATAATACATTTGATAAAGTTTTATACTTATTGAATATACGAATGTCGAGATATCGTACTCGAAACATACGAGTAATCATTCAAGACGTTGTATTGTTGAATTAAGCCATGTAATTTTAAATCATACCGTCTGATATGATCAAATAGACACAGTTTTGTATATATTTAAATTTCGTATGAATCGGGTGCTCGGATTTTAAGATATCATAATTATTGATTCAACTTTTTAATTTCATTATATATAATAAAATAATAATTAAAATTGTTCAACCATCATCATCATCATCATCATTATTATTATTATCATTATTATTATTATTATTATTATTATTATTAGATTAATTAGGAATTACTAAAATTTGACATAAATTTATAAATAAAAAATTATAAGTGAATTACTTGTCAATTTTAAAAAAATATAACATAATACAAATATATATATTAAAATATAATATAAAATTTATATATGTCATATTAAATAATATTTTTTTAATTAAAAAAAATATTATAATTTACTAAGTTGTTGATTAAATTTATTTTTGTATAAAGATTAAATGTATAAATAAAAGTATAATAATTTATTATTATCCAAAATAAAATATGTGGTATTGGTTGATAATTATAATATATGGTCAATTTTGATTATAAAATTGATCAAATATTAAATATAAAATTAAATATATAAAAATTCAAAGATAAAAATATATATAAAAAAAAAGTCAGCTCGCAAATTGATGAACACACACAACTGAGCTCGAAAGGAGCTCGAGCTCAAGGTGGCTCGACTCACCTGCCACCTCCAATTAAAATTCAAGTTCGAGTGGGCTCAATTCATCTCTCACCCCTAATTACACGGGATCCTAAACATCAATTCAGAGAATCTCAGATTACTTGTAGCACACAACTGCCAAAGCATTCTTGCATCTCCTGATTATAATATATGTTTTTTTTTCTTTCTAAAGAACATGTTTTCAAGTAGGCCTACTGAGGCCCATCCACTACCCACTATTTGCCTAATGGGCCCAAGACCCAGTGGGTACTACAAATGGGGTTGGCAGGTCAGCCCCGAATTTCCAGACCGGGTCTACAGCCGGCCCATTTTTGTTTCTTTTAGATGAAAAATTCCTACTTTTACCCACATCCACTAAAAGTTCATCCATTTCTTTTTTTCCTTGTTATTTGGGGACTGTGAGTGTACTAAAAATTAGAGAGGAGGTGGAAACAAACACTATCTCTAACACCTAACCAAAACAAAAGGGCTAAATAACAAGAACATAAAATATAATGCTTCGGAATTGAACAATCCAAATATCATTGAACATTTGCACAGTTAAAGATAAAAAGGAAGAAATGGGCCGTCTGAAGCAGAGTTTTCAAGAAACTGCTCCCACACGCCAACTTCGAGGACCCAGAACCAGAACACAATTGTTACATGCCTCAGTAACTCTACTTTATATTATATATTTCAATTTACCGAACCAAAAAAAAAAGAGCCAAAAAGCAAACAAAAAGAACATAATATAAATGTCTGATGCTGAGAAAATTTGTTAACTGAAACTGTTAAAAAATTCAAGCAATTTGTTACTTCATATGACTTCCCATTACAGAGAAGGATTTTCCATTAAAAGATGCAATTCCCAGGTTAAATCATAACATAAATGATTAAATCAACAAACAAATTAAAATTTTAAAACTTTATATCAAGTCACATAAAATAGAATTGAAGCCCATTTCAAAAACGCCAGAAGAAAATGGAAACCCCATCTCAGAAAGATTCCAGAAACAAAAAAAAAACAAGGAATTTCGAAACAACAGAGATGAACTAACCTGACGAAGAAAGGCGAAACGACGATCAATGTCTGATGTAACGGATAAAGTAGAAATCGACACTAGACGGCGGAGACGGCCACGAGTGAAGTGCGAATAATTTGTTCAAGTGCTGAATTTTTAATCAGCAAGCTTCAGTTCTCTAGCAGAACCCAAAAACTACTAACAGAAAGACACAAAAATAAAAGTTTGATCAGCCATGCTCACAATCTCTCAGACAGTAACGCCGGGTCTCGGGGGAAGGGATGGCTCAAGTGCTCGCCGGTGGTGGGTGTTCTCAATCGGACGGTTGAAGGTAGGGGGTGTAAGTGGACCCTCAACTCTCTGGGCCTTCTTATGAGTAGTGGGCATGGGGTCTATACTTGCCCAGACCCAAATATTTCGTCTCAATCGATCTGGGTTTGGGTCTGAGTCTGGGTTGAGAAAGACCAAGAGTCCAAAAAATAAAAATAAAAAAACAAACTTAAGAATGATATCGCAATTTAGGTAAGAGAAACAAATAACAGAGAATTCAAGTCGTTTCTCTGATAATAATCATGGGAATCAAGTTTCCAAGATCAAATACAAAACATGGTTCGATGGTAGAGTGAGTGGAAGAGGTAGAAAGAAGAGAAGCAGCATATGCACTCCGATCAAATTCCGATCCTCTACTCTTCCCACTGCACAATCATCATCTGATAAACGGGTAACTGGATCCGAAACCTTGGGACCCTTAACCGCTTCTGGATCCTCCTCTTGTCTAATCCGAACCCACAAACTACTGCTCGACATACAAGTGATAGTTTATTGTATAAATAATATTCTTAAATTGATTTTTTTTTTTTATATAGTTAGTCAATAGGCACACCGTACTTGTATGTATTATTATAAACTGGTTATCGTAGTATGTTGTTTCTATGTGCATATAATAAATATATTTTATATTTTAAAATATATTATAAATATGAAAAATTATATATAAATCAACACATCATATTTCTTAAAAAGAAAAAGAAATAAAGCAACAAAGAAAAAAAAAGAAAATCAACTTAGGGATATTATTGACATAATAATAAAATTGGTGTTGTGGTGTCATAACTGCCGTTTGTGAGATAAAAAGGCATTTTCTTTTTATATAGTATAGATAAGAGTAAAACCCAATACATGATATTAGAAAAAAAATAAAAAAAATAATTTATGAGTTGAATAAGTTAGTTGTCATATCAATTGGACATTTTTTACTTCAAAAAAATTGATAGGAAAATATCACTAATTGTCGTTTATAAATATAAAAAAAATTTCTTTTTCATATTAATATAAATATAATATATTAATTTTATATATTTTATTTTTTATAATATATTATGAAATATAATAATTATTTATTATATCCACATAATAACTACCGTAGTTTCTAATAAAGAAAACATAGGCAAACTGAAAATGCAACATGACACCAAAGTGGAACACCCATAATATAGTAAGTCAGCAACTTTCATTCCTTGCATCGCTTCGCCTTCCTTTCCTCTTATAACTTTCCGCTTTCCACTGGAAGCTTTCTCTGAATGCTTTTCTCACTGCAATTTCAGGTACTGTTCTACAAAACAGTTTCATCATATACGAATATCAATCTCTTTTAATCTTTGCTCACTTGGCTCTCTCTTTTTTCCTCACTAAACATGTGCCTAGAATGCTTGTCTTGTTCTGTTTTTTGAATGCATGATGAGTTTATATATGGTCTTGTTCAGCTACGAATTTACCGTTTGTAAGAGTTTTTCTTTGTGGGATATGGACATTTCTACTCTGAAACTGAAGTATAAATGTGGCTTTTGATACATGAATTATTACGTAGTATGATTCACTTGTATAAAAATCGTATCTTTGTATTAATATAAGCATTATCATTACACAAATGAGGTTTCATTATTCTCTCTTCTGATCAGGAACTTTTTTCCCACGTGAAAGAAGGGGTCTTTGAATAAAAGTAACCATGGAGATTAGAACAATGTGTTTGGGGCACTTTTTGGTGATTTCTTTGGCCTTAAACGCTGGGCTATTGTACAGAGACTACTGCAATGGGAAGCACAAGTCCCAAGATTTTTTCTTCTTTAACAATGGGTTCAAGAATGCATCTTTAGCTGCAAAAAGGGATGCCCATGTTGCTAAAAGGACTCCATTTGAAACTAAAGCACCATTAAAAGCTCTAGGTGAAGTCATTGATCTTGATCAGTAAGTCTTTTCCACACATCTTTCTGCCATTCTCCTTCATTTGCCCCTCAAGTTAAGAGGGACAAAGGGCCCCTTTTAGTTTTACTCCTTCCTTTATTTCTCATATTGAAATATGTGGAGTCTTGATCTCGGATCTTACTTCTAGTTTTGTTTCTAGATTATTTATGATTTTAATGTCAACATTGTGTTTGGTTATGGTGGAAGAGTCGATTCGTTTGGTAGAGTCAATCTTCTGTTATGAGAAATATGCTAATTCTTGCTGATATTAGAGGGGTCAAAAGTGAAAGTTTTACATGTTCTTGAAGTGATATCCAGTAGTTGAGTTCGAATTGGCTTAGAATTGGACAGCGATATAGAAAAGGTGGGGCGGTGCACGACGGGCCGGCTAATGATGTCTTATGATCAGTGGTCTACTGGTACTAATTAAAAACTCAAATGGTGTTTGTGTTAATGAAGTGGGATATTAAGGTGGAGTTTTCTTACTATATGCGTTTGTGGGATTGAGTTATGCTTGTTTAGAGACAGGAACAAGCTCTGCTTGCTCGTGAATTCCCATTGAGCATGTTACAGTACTAACCCAAAGCAGTTTGCTTATTCAAATCATGCTTCTTTGTTTCTTAAGTAACATTTGTTTTACTGCTATGCTTTGGCCTTCATAATGATGACACCATGGATGGTGGTCCTTCTTGATTCTCTCGTTGACCAGCATCATCATCGTTCCTTGTGTTGTGCACTTTCTTACTACTTTGTATAATTTTAGCTGGAGGATTATATCTATTAAGACACACACTAGAATAAAAATCCTCACACTCCTCTGACCCCATGATATTTTCCTTGTTGGGTACTCGTTTTGTGTTATGATGTTTGATGGAGTAACATTCTTTAACGTATTAGGAAAAAGATATTGTTTTTCACGTTTAGTATGAAAAACATCAAGATGAAACTTTTGAAAAATAGGTTTTGTTTTCATTATATAAAAGATACCCAAAAGCATTTTCAATGTTTGCTTTTATCGTTACAAAGCACACAGTTCAATCTATTTCAATTTATCTTTGTTTATCTTACACTAGTACAAAATATAAAACCCCACGTATTAAAAACTTTCAAAAATAAACAAAAACTACTAAAAAAATAGAAACTCACAACACTTATCTCTTTCTTTCTCTTCCTATTTTCCAAAAATGATTTTAAAAAAAAACCCTTAAAAATAGAACCAAACAAAGCATAGAGACCATCTGAAAAACATTTGCCCACAAAGTTGGCCTAAAGGAACTTTTAGGCTACTTAATAAATGAGCAGCATCTTTTTACACTTCATTTATGGCTTTGTGCATTTACTACATTCAGGCACCTCTTTTTGTCCTTTGAGAACATCTAAGAGAAATAAAGAATGGAGCCCCCTAAAAATCAGTGAAAACTAGAGTATAGGCTCATATTTGATGCTTTATACACCAATATATGGAAGTGATCAAGCATTGCAAGTTCTTGGAGCTGTTTTTAGGTCCTTGTCTCTGTTTTCTAGAATGATTATGGACCTGACATTTACTTGTCATATATCCAATCATTTAATCACATAATGGAGCATAACCCATAAGTTTGGTCCTCCTATACCTACCCGTCCTTTGTTATAGACCAGCCTTAGGTATGGTGATATTATTAGAGCATGAAGTCTGTCCTAACTATGCATCCAGGCCCAGCAACCATTGGTCTAACCGTAATATTTTTGTCAGGGGTAAAATTATAATTTTATAATGCTTTACAGGCGCCTCTGTATTAATTGTTAATAGCTGACATTTTGTTATAATTCAGGCTAAATTTATCTTAGTAAGAAACTAATCTTGAACAACTATGGACACAAGAGAGAATTCTTTGAAACACGTAAATCTTGTATTTTGTAATTACTTTCTTTTTATATTTTTTGCATACGTTCTCCATCTGTCAAAAATGATTCCCACCGGATATTATATCATGCAAATTAACATGTGATACACGACGGTTTAGTTAGCTTTGGGTGAGAGTTCTGAGCTATGTTTGCAGTTGGTTCTTGGAAGTTATGAATGGTTTTCTGATGACTGTGAAATGAAAAAATATATTTGCTTTCAGTTGATGTAATGACTTAAGAACGTACAAAGATAATTATAGAATATATAATAACTTAGCTCTATGGTATGACTTATTTAACGTTCTACGCAGCGGGGATCCAACAATGTACGAGAGATATTGGCGACAAATGGGGAACAAAACTACGGTCATGATCCCTGGATGGAAATTCATTAGTTATTTCTCAGATGTAAGAAACCTTTGCTGGTTTTTAGAGCCAGAATTTGCAAATGCAATTATTAGGCTGCACAAACTGGTTGGCAATGCAGTGACTGAAGGGCGACACATTGTCGTGGGGACGGGTTCGACTCAGCTCTTTCAGGCTGTGCTGTATGCCATATCTCCACCTGACGCTTTAGAGCCTATCAGCGTTGTTTCTGCTGCACCATTCTACTCAGTAAGTCATCCAAGTAACTTTTCGTTTCACTTATGAAGCTTATTAATATTGCTACAAGTTCAACAATTCTAAATGAGAACGCCGTGATGCAGGTTGACCAAATTGTTGGATTTAATCCAGACATAATCTACCTATAATTGCTTAATCATGAACTGTCCCTTATCTGTATTGCTCTTTGCCTTTGAAATATCATTTATTACAATACGTTTTTTTGCTTATGTGCTGAAAGTCAACCACATTACTTACTCTTTACACCTGTGTTCACAAAGTTTAACGATCATTAATTGCCTGGATTTTGTTGAGACACAGATTAATTGCCCTGATCATTGATTGCAGAGTAGCAGACGAGTCAAGCTCGAATGAGTGTTAATCAAGCTGAACACGAGTTGAAACTGAGCATTTTGATTTTTTAATCATTTTCAGTATTTTTTAACTAATCGAGTCGAGCTTGAGTCCGATCCTTATTATTTAGTTTCTTTTAAAAAACTTAATGTTTGAATAATCAATCATTCTGATTCAAAGAATTATTCTACTACTCGCAGTCGTACCCATTGATCACTGATTTTCTGAAATCTGGACTTTACAAATGGGCCGGAGATGCACGCAAATTCAAGAAAGATAAGCCGTATATCGAACTTGTGACGTCCCCAAACAACCCTGATGGAGTATCAAGAGAAGCTGTGGTCACTCAAAATCAAGGAACACTGATACATGATTTAGCATACTACTGGCCGCAGTATACTCCAATCTTGTCTCCAGCAGATCACGATATCATGCTGTTCACCGTTTCCAAAAGCACCGGCCATGCTGGTACACGCCTGGGGTAAGAACCACATCCCAATACTATTAACAGAAAACTCGCATTTGTTTGCTGAATCAGTCACTTCAGAATATCTGGATTTGTATCAAGCTGGTTATGCAGTAATGATTCTTTTTTCTTTTTTTAACACACGTACCTAATGGGATTTGAATCCAACACTTCAAGTATGAGATGTTGCATCCAAAACCAGTGGGGTGTCCCCCAAGAGATTCAAGTTGGCATGAGATAATTCATTGCTTGAGTGGGGTAACTGTAAACTCAACTTCAATCCATGGTATTCGGGATCTAAATCTAAAACCAGAGTTCTTTAGGCTCATCGAGGGCTCCAGATCCTCTAATACAAAAGTCAGATTAGGGATCAAGTTGATCAAGAAAATTGCAGAACCAATAAAAAAAGCTAGATTTTGAATTTAATAAATGTGTATTTGGTGTATGAAGGGATTTGGGGTACATAGGCTTATGTGTCAAAGGGTGGACGGAGCCATGTTTCATTGTCTTCATAATAGATGACTTCTTAATCAAGATCTGCATTCCGGGTCAAAACCAGGATAGGGGTCTAGTAGGATATGACCCTTATAAAATGGCGTGGATCCTGATCTACTTGTCAATATCACTTCAAGTTTTCGAGGGTGTTTTCCTTCAGTTTTTTTTCATATAGTTCGTTCCTTAAAAATTTTGATTTCACATCTTGCAGTTGGGCCCTCGTTAGAGACCAGGAGATCGCCAAGAAAATGACAAAATTCATCGTGCTCAGCACCATTGGCGTGTCAAAAGAATCACAGATTCGGGCAGCAAAGATTCTACAAGTAGTGGCCGATAGCCACGAACACAGGGGCAACTTCAAGGAAGGTGAAGCTTTCTTTGAACATAGCTATAACCTCATGGCAAAGAGGTGGAAGAAGCTTAGAGATGCAGTGAAGAAGAACAAGCTCTTTACGTTGCCCGACTTTTCAAGGGGAGCATGCAACTTTAGTCGTCGTGCTTTTGCATCACAACCTGGTAATGAAATATAAATAACTATCTAGTATTTGATTATTTCATTAGCTATTATACATCTACCACTAGGGCTCTGCATGTAATGTTCCAATATCCATATCGAACACATGGACCGTACTATATCAAATGTTTAGGGGTATTTATATAATTCTCCATACTCCTTTTTCCCATGTTCTTTTGAAATTACATTTACTTTTTCTCCTCTCTGGCAGCTTTCGCTTGGCTCAAGTGTGAAGGCGGAGTAGAGGACTGCGAGAGCTTTCTTCGCGATCACAAGATAATAACGAGAAGTGGGAAGCACTTTGGCGAGAGTGCGAACTACGTAAGAATAAGTGTTCTGCCCCGTGATCAAGTGTTTGATGAATTTACAGAGAGACTCTCTAGTATTAATTCTTCATAGTCCAGAACATGTAACTTCTACTACTTGTAAATATTTTCAAATACCACACAGGTTGGGTAGAACATTGTGGGTTCTTGTTTAGTTGTTGATCATGGGGCATATTAAGATCAAATATACAAGGTAGATAATAAGTGTAAAATTACTAAGTTACCCTTTGTAGGCTGAGAAATCATTTAGAGTGGATCAGTTCAGCCTGACCGACCCGACAACCTAAAACTATAGTCGCGTGGAGTAATCTGAATATGCTCAATAAATGCTAGGGGTGTCAATGGGACTCAAACAACCCCCACTCTCCCCCGCCCCAAATAGGGGTGGGTTTGAGACCAAAAAATGGGGGATTGGTGGAGGCCCAAGTTTATGAAAACCCACCCTTGTAATTAGAGCAGGGCCAATATGAGCATAGGCCTTCTATTAGGCAACGTAATTACAGGCACATCACAACTTGTTACTCC
>NW_011628063.1:121512-130387 GCF_000512975.1 Sesamum indicum | reverse complement strand
ACATTGCATTGGGAGAGCCATACATGAAGAAACCTAATACCTCGTAGGTTCCCAACTACACTCATTTGTCCAACAACATTAAACTCATCATATTCACCCATCATTTTTGGTTTTTTATGCAACATTTTCTCTACATGATCACTCTGCAAAACTAAGGTATAGTGTAGAAATATAGTCGGGTACGTAATGGATATAGGATGGATGTGCATATTGAATATATTTTTGAAGTATTCGATGAGTTTGATTAGACGTAAAGTTCTTTCTCTTCTTTCAAATGCTTTGTTATTTCAACGAGAAAAATAAAGTAGGACGAAATTGTTGATTTTTTAGAAATAAAAGAAAATTACAAATGAACTTGATTATATTCCATACTTGTATCTTATTATACCCGTTGATCTCCCCATATTCATATTTGTATCCTTACAACGTAATTCTTTATCCATATTGAATTTAAATTCAAGATCCTAAAATTAATTAATTCTATCAAAGTTTGACCTAATTCGAACATAATAAGTAAGCTCGGAACTCATTAACAATCCCTAATTTCAAGAATACTTTCAAAATCAAAATGTGTGTTCGAAAATTACAAATATAGATGTATGTCCACTTCCATACTAAACTTTTTTTATATTTTTTTATTTTGAATTATCTACATATTTTATCAATCTTTAACATCTAAATACATCAAATCATACTTTTGAAAAATAAATCTAAAAAAACTCTAAGCTTGTGCTCCCTTTGCCTTTAGAATTGCAAGCCCAATAACTTGATCTTTCAAGAATCCACAAATTAATACCTAATATACCCAAAGAATTTAGGAAAAAAAAAGTTATAATCATGAGCACCATCATTGATAATGATGGAAGAGAATAAAGACGTATCCAATACAAGTTCATCATTAGATATAGTCAACCAAGAATCTTTAAAAAAGAATAGTGGTGATTATAAGTCAAACCCTTTTTTTTCTTCAACTCTATATGTATATATCCTTGTGCACTTCACTAGATCTTCTTCTATAATTCTATTACTCAATGGTTCTTTGTCTTTTTTAGTTAAAAAAAAAATTAAAGTGACCTATGTACATTACAATAATTTTTAATTATAAATAGTTATATTAATTATTATTATTAATAATAAAATTTACATTATTAAACTGCAAATATCTGTTGCCAAAATAGAGAAATCTCATAAGCTATTTGATCGGACCCATGATATGATGATCACAAATCTCAACTTTTATCAATAAGTTTGTCCTCTACTCGTAAAAAAAGAAATTTATTACAATTGGATATATATACTGAGTTCGACTTACATTATAGTGTTTGACATAAAAGTTAGGAAAATAATATATAATTTGCTTGCAGGAGTAATTTACGAACTCGTCATATTAATTCTTCGAAAATTATCAATTAAAACAAGCATTTTGGTAGAGCTTTGGCATTGGGGTCCTATGCAAATAATTTTTGCCTAGTAATAAACAATATATTCAATTAAAATTATTTCTCGAAGAGTTCAGTATTTGTGTTTTATAAGTTGGCTGATCTGAATTGCGAGTTAATCAGTGCCTCATTGTACGATATATTATTCACTTTAACTTAGTATGAATCTCACGATTTTACCTGAAAAAGCGTCTCGCTAGAGAAACGAGACCTTAAATTTTATTTATAAACCGCTTAAACTCTTTATTAGAACTAATAAAAAATGCA
Source organism: Sesamum indicum (assembly GCF_000512975.1). NCBI lineage: Eukaryota > Viridiplantae > Streptophyta > Magnoliopsida > Lamiales > Pedaliaceae > Sesamum > Sesamum indicum. The sequence continues at coordinate 128,681 of NW_011628063.1, read as the reverse complement.
AGCCTACATCGTTTGCAAAAGCAAATTTAGTCATAATTAATATTTTTTTAAATTAATTTTCACCACAAGAGCTTTCAAGTAGAAATGTGTTATGTGGACCTTACAATAAAAGAAAAGAAAAGGGAAAAAAATATTAACTTTAATTATCTTAATTAAATTTTCTTGAAATTATTCATGTTCAAGGAATTCTATTTTCCAAATGGAAAGATTTTGTAACTTTTGATTATTCCCCGCCGCCGCCAAGGAGATATGGATACGCCGCCTGCGCCCTGCGCCCTTGAATATATACTGATGCACTTTTTCCGGCGTAAAGCTGAATTTCTCTATTTTTTTAAAAACCCAATTATTATTATTAAATAAATTTAAATTGAATATTATTGAAAAAATATCCCAGTCTTTTTATTACTAACTTTTCTACTCAATTATTAAATTAGAGGGTTTATTTTTTCTTTTTTAAGAACAAAGTCAGGAATATTATCAGCTTTTATGACCAAATCTTCTTTAAGGTCAATTTTATATTTTCCCGTTATTATATTTTATTATTTAATTTAAGGAAGTCGACCTTTTATTATTTAATTTGGTTCATAAATATGAAAGTACTATAATCTTTTTCCAGAAATAAATAATTAATAAAGGGAAATAACTAAATAAATAAATAAGAGTTGCAGGGTTGGTGCATGAATGTTAATCATTTCCTTTTCTTTAATTAATTAGTATAATTATCAAGAAAATAAGTGAAATTAAAATGCCAAAAACAAGAAAAATCTAAAACCTAAAGAAACAAATGAAGAATAAGTAAATAAATATATATCCAAAATCCATTAATATAAATTGGTGGGGGCATAAGAAATAATTAAATAGTTGATATATCCACCCTTTAATTTATTTTTTTTATTTTAATCTTTTGCTGCTATATATAAAATTTTTTTCACTTTGCTTCTCTTGCACGTTTTGCAGGGAAGGGACCCAGGATTCATGTGGTTTCCTACTATTTTTCACACGTAATATCCCGCTCCTAATTAATTAAATAATTTCCATATCATTATAAGTTAATTATTGATAAATTATATAAAGAGTCAGATTAAAACGCATTGCAACCATAGAGAAGTTGAGTTTGCATTTTAAATTTTAAATTAAAGTTTGCAAAATTTTGATAGCCCAATTAAATGCAAAACCGATGAAAATTTCTATTACTTAAGACTTCACAGTTAATATGTAAGTTATTTGGTAATGAGTTCTCGTCCCTTGTGAGGATATATACTTAATTTGAAAAGATTGAATTAAAAAAAAAAAGAAGTTGAATTGCGTTTGTAACAACAACCCTATGGTCTGGTGATACAAAGCGAAATTCCTCTGTGTTAATTTTATAAGTGAAAAGTTCCCTATGTTATTTATAACACGGCAAAAAAAACCTCTATCTATTATAGAGTATTTGACACTGGAGTATTGTGTGAGTGAGCTTCGTTTTTTACTTTTTTAAGTTACTTTGTGTGCACAAATGTGCATTTTACCCTCCTTATTTGATATTTAAATATGTTTTAGTAATTATATGTTATTGATTAATTTAATTTTTTCTTTAATCTAAATATATTTTAATAAATTTTATTTATTTTATAGAATATATTAATTAAACATCAAAATACCTAAAAAGTATATAAAATTTTTAAAAGTTGAAATTTTAAATTTAAAATCACAATGAAAAAATTAATATACTAAACTTCACTTTTTAAATTAAAATATTTCTATATATGTAAATATAAATTAATTATATATTATTAATTAAATTAAATATTTTTTAGTCTAAATATATTTTAATAAATTATATATTAAATAAATGTCAAAGTACCAAACAATTATATCAATTTTTTTAAAATCATATTATTTAATATATATAATATTTAAATTTAATAGATCATTACACATTTTTTTAATATCTTTAGATTTTGAAAAAAATTATTTTTAAAAAAGATTAAAATAATATATTTTTTTTTCAAATCAATTTTTTCCCCGTCCCCGCTTCATTGCCATCCGTCACCCTAGATATAGGCAACAGTGGTAGCACAACGAAGTGGTGTCATAATATCTGTATAACGGACAATTCAATAAAAATTTTAACATCATTAACCCTGACTAACGAAAAGAAAGGTGTACATGATTTTTTTTAAGACAATGGAATTTTCAATTAAAATTTTAAAATAAAGGAGGTTTCATGCAATTTTTTTTTTTAAAAAAAAAAAAGAAAGAAAGAAAGAGGGAAAGGGCATGGGTGCAAAATTCAAATCATAGGCAATGAATGTGGGTAGTGGGGTGCATGCATGTGTGCACATGTTCAAATATGCACGTATTCGCAGCTTTTACCTGCGCTCTCGAATATAACTTCTTCTTTTCCAGCTACCTACACACAACAAAATTATAGACTACTGTCACATATATATATATATATATATATATTCAACATTCATGTTAAAATAAATAAATTACAATGAGCTCTTTTAAAATCCGATATTTGACATAATAAAAATACATTTTGCTGTATAGAAATTACCGCACACCTCTAATTTTACTTAGTTGTCAATACGTTATATTTTCGTTTATTTTTTATAATGAACTCACCAAAATATTACAGTGAATTATGCAGAATTATAATTTTTATTTAATTTTTTAAATTTTTTGAAATATTTTTATGAAATAAGTTGACTTTTTTTTTACAATTTTACGAAATTTTGGTCCAATTTTGTTTTTCTTTTAAAAAAAATAGAACAACAAAAAAAGTTAGCAATTCCAAACCTTTATTCAAATATTATATAATTTGATCAAATATAAGAGATATTGATAATTTTTCAAATATTAAAAATTTATTTATAATTATGCTAACTTTTGAAAGAGCTCATCGTAATTTACTCTAAAAATAAATAAAAAAGTGTTTTAGTTAAAAAAATTAAATTTTTTGTTGTGAAAATAATGATTGACTTCTGTACTATTAGAAGAAATTTATTTTAGAGATTAGAGTACTGGTCCTCTTCTATGGCGAGCGATATTAATATTGTAATTGAAATCGTGATATTTTGACACAGAATATAAATTATTTTAATTAATGAAATCTTTTGCCAAATCCTCTCAGATATATATACATATATATCACAGAATAATTGAATTATCGGTTCATTATTTATTAAGAACAACAGAAAACTCATAGCAAATGTTTCGTGACAAATATTAATTAATTACGGTGGCACAATAATTTCTACATGTGAAATCAAAATATCAGTCATAATTGAACACCATATCATATGTCTTTACTATAATTAAAATTATGATAAATATTCATTAACATTGATTAATACTCAATTTTTTCTATTAATTTTATTTGACTATAGAGAATATAATTGAATTATCATAATTTTTAAATCGTAATCGGGAATTAACAATATAAAAAATAATTCATTATTATTATTATTTTGGGCAGTGAAAAATATATATAGAAATGAATATTTGATGATCACGAGAAGAGGATGGATGGGAGAATGATAGATCGACAAGATGGAACTACAAAGACAGATAGAAAAAGAAACACAAGTGACAGAAAGCTCTGGATTTCATGGTGGGGGACTGCAACTACCAGCTTTTACACTGCTCTACACACACACACACACACACACACACACACACACACCATATTCTATTACAGAAAGCTCCGTGTGGGCTACTACTTGGGTAATTGGGAACACCAAAATCACGATCAATATTGTTACAAATTCATACCCCCCCCCTCCTCCCCCCCCCCCCCTCTCTCTCTCTCTCTCTATATATATATATATATATATAATATTATTATTTTAAAAAATATATATAAAATATGTAGTCTGACTCTATATTACACTTTTTTTTTATATATTTGTATGTATATATTTTATTATCGAGAATTTTTTCGTAATTTTATATAATGACGACAAAGTTTACAATTTTTGTATAGACAAAGTAATTATTTTTTTTTAGTTATTTATGGTTTGTTATTATAGTTAATTAATTATCATGGTTGCAAGAAAAAAAATTCACGATGAATACTATGTCATACACGATAAGGAAAACAATATTTATCCTACAATATTAAGTCATAGTATCTAAGTCAATTGGGGGAACAGGGATTTTTATTCAATTTTTTTCCTTTTTGCTAATATTACTAAGTTCTTTGAATCTTGAATAATGAATCTTTGAATTTTGACTAATGAAGGAATCTATTTATTAGACGAATATAAAAAAATTAAGGGTATTAGATGTAATTTTTTAAATTATATAAAATTTATGTATAATTACATTAAATCTTAGAAAAGCACAGGGTAATAATTCTTAATTTTTATTTTTCTATAAGCGTTTTTCAGGTTTCTCACACTTAGTAAAGATTGAAAAGACATGCACCAAAGTTTGGGTTGAAACCCTAACCCTAGTGTTTGGGCAGAAACCCTATTATCTTACTTTGTTTTCTTTTTTTTTTTTCCGGATAAAATTCACTGATCAACGAATATGTTCATCTCTAATATGGTAATCTAAATAAATCATTAATTAATTAACTTTTTTGTGGGGTAAGGATCGATGGAATAAATTATATATATATATATATATGTACATGGGTCTTTAATTTCCTGTACTATATTTTAATAAAAGTAAACTGAAATCAGTACAAGGGGCAGGCAGCAGCTTTATGGATCCAATGCAAGAAAGAGCTGTTGGTCACTGTTTGAGATGTCTGGAGCAGAGCTGAGGTTCACAAGCTGAAATTGAGATAAGATTCACACTTCATCATCTTCAGGTACAAAATGAATCATGCATATATGCATCCAAATTTATTTAATATTCGACTTAAAGATCGATAATAATAAGAACTCGTCTGATCAACTTAATTCGTCGAGCATAAGAAATATTAAGTTTTATTCTATTATATGTATAAAAGTACCAGTTCACATTCTATTGAACTAGCTAGTAAAAAATAAAAAATAACATACATGTGAAAAAGATTAAATTACGTACTTGAGCCTGACTCATATCTGGTTTAGTTATTAATGCTCTCATAATCGGGATTGAATAAGAACTTGAACAATACTTGTTCGCCCCAATACCAAATCATCTATATATAATTGAAAAAATTACAGGGAAGATAATTTTGATCTATTGAAATCAATCTTCATAATTTGGTCCTGAAATTAAAACAAATTAACTTCAAACGCCATTTTTTAATTGCGACACTAAATTGCCAAAATTGATTGTAACAAGACTAGAATCGCTACCCATTATATTTACATGACTAAAATTGCAATTTGGTCGTAATATAACCCTATGTGTTCCTCAACAGTCACATACTTTAACTTACTCATGAGAAATGAAGATTGAGAGTACTTAGTACTACTTTTCCTGGTTCTAGGCACTTGGAGACCGACTTTTGATAGTATTTTAGAGGACCCTTTTCAATCCAAAGGCTACACAAACAATTCAGAAATTAATGAACCTCTTCACAGCATAGATACAGAAGCTAGTGGTCCTCAACAAGAATTATCAATACATGTAGCTGTCTCATGATCTTACACAATTTCATCACTTCACACAAACAAAAATCACTCACTTTTTTTCTTTTTTATTCTGATCACAACCCCCCCACATACATTCTTCAGTTGTACAAAAGTTCTTGCACAATTCACACCAAAATATTTGATATATAGGTGTATAGGTAGATCAAGAATCCATGAGAGGGTAGGTATTATGGCTTAGTTAAGAGCACAAACGTAGGTGAGATCATGAAAGTTGATGCCATGTGAAAGCAAAGAAAAGGGCTTCTCCATGAGCTATTAATTTCCCCACACAAACCCTAAATAGGGTTATGATGATGATCTCCATCAGCCCATTTCAACTTCTTGCTGATCAAATACTTCCACCAAACCCTCCTCCATGAGGGCCGTAATGATCATTCCATGGAGAGTTGTAGTATGGAAATGAGAAGCTAGAAGGTGTTTGATAAAATCCACTACCACCATCATTTGCAATCCTTCTGTTGTGCTCGACGATGGGCCGTTGTCGCGGTGGCGGCACCACCATAGGGTTGGTGGAGGGCTGATGAAGGCCTCCATTGCAGGCGTACCGGATCAGGTCAGCGTTGGCGGCGTCCAGCTCCTTTTGGAGGCGGTCCACCTGCCTTTGGAGGAAGGTGATCGCTCCCACGCAGCCGTAGACGGGGTCCCGGACACGGGCCTCCGCCTCGTAGGCTAGAGAGTTGACGGCGTCCTCCCTCTGGTGAGGCGGGATATCGTGGAGGAGCTTGGAGACATTGCTTGCGCCGAAGATCTTGTGAACATTGGCGAATTTCTGCGGCTCTTCTGGGGGGAAATAGGGGGAGAAGATGCAGCCCGGCGTGCACTTCCGCCGCAAGAACTTGCAGGCAGCGCAGGGAGAGTTGTAGGAGCTGGAGGAAGCCATTGATGAATGTATGATTTTACCTCTGCAACAAAGAAATTATTCCCCAAGTAATTAATTCCCAAATTTCTTTCATTAATTAGGTTAATTTCCTTTGTTAATTCTATAAATTTTTACTCATCTAAATTGATCTTATCAGTCTCGTTTAATTCACCAATTCTTTCGTCGAACAAGCTGCTTCTTTCTTGGCAGTTCGGATCTTTTACTGCAAATTGCTATTACATCTCGCAGTACACTTCATATGCACACCACGTGAATAACAAATAATTTCGTAACTATACAGGTAATATGTATATATACTATAATTAGCAATAAAACATCAAAATTGTGTTGTTAATTAAATTTTAATGCAGACTCCCAGTTTCAAAATATCATCAATTAACAACTCTCTCTCTGAATTACAATTGATTTTCAAATCTGGGTTGTTGTTTTTGGACCTCATAATCTCATAATTTCCAAGGAAATACAGGTATTTTCCATGTCTGATCATCCCTTAATTTGTCAGACCAAATTCCCATATCTATCTTGTGAAGAGAAAGGAAGGAAATCATTGAAGTATAGAAAAGTAGCTCACAGTTCTCCAAATAGTTTTCCAATTGTGAAAACTGTACGTACGGTTCTTGATTTAAATTGAGATCCAGCAGCTACTACATGACATCCGAAATTAATGTTTGTTAAAAGCACTGCACGAGCCGGAGCAAAAGGAGAAA
>NW_011628063.1:100141-121502 GCF_000512975.1 Sesamum indicum | reverse complement strand
ATTTGTGAAGCTACTACTATATATACACATGATGTTTTTTTTGTCTTCCCAAAAAGAAACATATTATTACTTGAAGAAAGTAGTCAAAGAAAAAACTTGCAAAAGGGCTTTCATGAATTTACCTGTCTGGTCTGGTCTTTGATCAGAATAAGGAGGAAAAGGGCACTACTACGTACGTACCTTTTCCCTCACTTGCAAGAGAGTGTTAATTCTTTGCTTCTCCAAAGATGAAGACAAGGTGGGGAATAAGTAGTACTGCAGGAACTGGAGGGGCACAATTTCACAGAGAGATAGCCCTGATAATTAATGGAGGAGAAAACCCTAAATTCAAAGAGAGAAAGAGTTGGGGTGGGGAGGGGGCAAAGCAAAGAGCATTTTGTGGGAATGGAAGAAGGGGCAAAAGACAAATAAAGGGCAATAATAAATGAAGAGGGTACACTAGCTAGAAAAGATGACTATGACATTGCAACTAATAATTTCTCTTCCTTACATACCCTATTTTTTCTGTTTCCACTCATCAGATCAGGCAACCACCAAAAAGATTGATATTCTTACAAAAACCCTTCTTTTTTTTCTTTTAATTTTTATATTCTCATTAATTATTCCAATAAGTAGAAGTTATTACACACACATAGCCACTACTTAATTCATCTGTCCGAATTATTGCCACATAAATATGCCCTTTTTGATAATATATATAGTATTTGAGACACTGTGGTTCTGGTGGCTGTCATGAAGATCATATATATATCCATTATATAAACAAAATCAATGCAAAATAGTTCTTCGAAATGGAGCACATATATATATATATATATATATATATTATATAGATGGATTAATTAGTAAGTGATGACGAGTTTTCTCTTTTGATACGATTATATTCCCTCATTCTAGTCACCATAGTGTTCTGTTCTGAACGAATCACGTAAATTTTGTATCTTATTCTGACTTTACTCCCTCTCTTATTTCGCTCTCAAGTTCTAGCAATGAAATGCTATAATTAATAACAGCAAAAGTCATACATATTCAGAAACAGAACCTATATTTATATGATCCATAATCCATACATCGACACCCCAACCCCACCCCCAGTTTCATCACAATCCTAGGTAAGTGGGAGAATCTAAGGGTGCTCAATTCACATTGATGTAATTTGATTTGCAGAATGCTGATCATAGTCCCATTAAATTCTCCAGAAATAAGGGTTTCCATAGATATATGTTTGGTCAAAAAAGGTGGGCTGCTCAATGGAATGAATATATTCTGCTCTATGGTGGTGCTGATGTCTGCAATCAATTGCATGTATCCTCTTCCACCATATATAATTAACCAAAGAGGCTAATTTAATTTTCATCGCAATTAATTACTTCAGTGTAATCACTAATTAACCAGCAGAAAATATTCTGACAATTTTTCATGAAATGCATCTACTTGGGGTTTAATTTTTAGTAATATATTTTGCGGAAATTACTAAATTTGATCTGATAATTCAGCAATATTTGTAAATAAAATGAGTGTGTGTGTATATATATATTTATTTAATTTTTTTGAAGCATGCCTGATCAGGTGTATATTTTGACTACTAAATAATGTATATTGTCAAAGACTCAAAGCAATATATAGTAGACAAATTAATATATAGCAATACCCACCAATTTTTTGCTATTTTACTTTGATATATTTTGAGATTAGATTTTACTTTTATTTTTTCGAATTCATTTAAATACAGACTTAATTATATATGAAACCTAATAATTATTCAACTTTCCGCAAGAAGTAGAAGTGATATATATAAAATGATAAAACCAAAATAAAGATATGAATAAATAATTACATTGCTTGTATATTAATTTGTTAAATTAAATCATTGTTCTTGAAAAGAGGGAATCGATCAAGATTTGGTACAACGTTTTCCCTCTTCTGTGTGCATGCATTGGCAATTAAATAAATCAATAAAATACCTGTAAAAGTTTAATATAATGATTAAATTTTTAGGGCTTTGATACAAATACAATAAAAATATAAAGTATACCTAAATTTGATCTTAATTTCTTCGATTATTCTGCATAAATATATATATATATATATAAGTAAAGACATAACTCTTAAAGAGATCATGGGACGTTGCTCATTGCCTCTAGCTAGAACCTGCATTCTTCAGGCTTTAGTGAAGACAAATTAAATGAAATAGGTATGATAGTTTTTAGGGAATTCTTAATTGTTCCAAGGAGAACATTCATAAAACAAAAATTATTAGTACTATTTTTATGGAATGTCTGGTCCCAGGAATACATTTACTTTTTCATACTATATTAATTTCCTCTATGACAATATATTTGGTCGAGGTATATATATATATATATATATATATATATATATATCGTTTTGGCTGGCAATTCTTGTGATCAATAATATATAATTCCTTACTCTTAGAACTTTAATTGACTAAAATATATACGATATTGTATATAGTTAATTGTACTATAAAAAAAATTAATTTCTTTTAGCATTAAATAGTGATGTGAATTACATATGGATTAATAGACAAATGGATATCAACTACCCTAAAACGCATTTCTTTGATCGAATTGATTCCTTACTATATATATATTTAGTTAGTTATATAAGGAAAATCATAATTTTAGTTCTATAATTATGAGGGAGTGATATTTTTCGTCATGTTGAAATCCAATTTTGCAATTAGACCTATAAATTAAAAATTGCAAATTGAGGACAAAATTACTGTAATTCGCCAATGTTATTGAAAAATCTCACATGATTTACACATAATTCAAATAAATTAAGGATTCTGATCAAGATGCTAATGTGATGTTCCATCTATAACTTCAAGATTTTAGAACGTTACCTGAAAAATAAAATAAAAAATAAAATAAAAAAAGAAGAAGAAGAAGAGGAAGACGATGACGACAATGGCAGCTTAGTTGGGCTAATTGCCAAGTCATCATTTCTGCTGAAATAAAAGTTAAAATCGCTAAACCCTACGTTTCTCCAAAAATCGAAAATCCTAAATTTTTTTTGTTTTTTGTTTTTTGTTTTTTTCTGCGCAAAATGCTTTTTTAGTCTTATAAAATAAAGATATAATTTATTTTGATACCACAACTATGACAGGTGTTACTCTTGGTCCTATAAAACTCATAATCACGCATTTTTAGTTTCAAAAAGTCGTGTGCATTGTGATTTTGAAACTAAAAGAGTGTTGTTTAGGACTAAAAAGATGGTGTGAATTTGGGACTAAAAAATCCCAAAATTATATTTTTTGGGACTAAAAAACGTAATTTTAATGAGACTAAAAGCGTCACTTACCAAAGTCATGTACAAAAAAATTATGTCTTTTATTTTATAAGACTAAAAATGCATTTTGGCCTTTTTTTTCTTTGTTCTCATTGTGGATAACACAATCGACAAAAGGGTTACTGAAGATGGTGAAAAGAAGAACAGAAAATGCTGATGGTTCAAAGCCGAAGGCATGTGAAATTAATCGCTTCAGGACACCGTAGGCTTCTTGGACCTAAATGATTTTTCTTTTTTTCTTTTTTTTTTTTGAATAAGATTAAATCAATAGTGGGTTAATGGGGTTGATTCAAGTGATGATTTAGAAGATATGGATGTTGTTGACGATAATAATGACTTAAATAAAAAAATAAAACAAGTATCTGATCCAGAGACGAAATGGGCCTACATACTCTCTTCTCAATCCTGTAATGCAAATCTATAGCCCTACATTTGAACTATAGATGATCTTCATTATAAAGATGAGTTTAATAAAGTAGTCAATCACATACTATAAAAATGAAAAGAATTTTCGAATTACAAAGAGAGGAGGATTGTTGCAGTACCATCTCAATAGCTACAAACTTATATAAATTCAATTGTAAATTAGCATTCTGAGTTCATGCCAATGCATATATAATTTACAGCCAAATATGATGTTGTTTTGGTTTTTCTAACTATTCCCCTTTAAGCATCATTATTAACTTAAATTAATTATTATAATTGAAGAATTTACAAGAATAATCATTGACTATATATATATATATATATATATATATTAGGGTAGGTCTTTTGAAAGATATGGTAGGGGGGCTTTTACCTAAGGGTATATATATTAGCTATATCTTCAATCATTTTCAACCAAGATTGCATGCACTTAATTCTCAATGCTTTTTCAAGATGTAAAGGGTACCAAATTATATATATACATATATTCTGCATCTTGACTATAATGTCTCCTAAGTAAATATTTTGATTATATTTAAATCAAAGTGGTAAAACTATGCAGAAAGTTAGCATTTCTAGAGAGATTCTTGTGCCTAATTCTATAGCTCCCCTTATATATGCACCATCCATTAATTTAGGGTATTAATTAATTAAATGCTAATTAAGATTGAAAAGTATGGTCATATTTAGTTTTATTTTTTCCTCTATGTACGTATGAATTTATCTCATTTGTGACGACATGATTATGCAGCCATGCAAAAGGCAAACTAATTTAAATTAAGGATAATTATATCTACAATCCTTATTTATAATTTATTTACACAATTATTAGTGTTTTTTAAAAAATTACACATACACCCATAAAAACATCGATTTTATTTGCACAAACTATTCCCTATTTTTTGAATAATTAGATATATACAACCCCAAAAACGTCAACATCATTATACAAAATTACCTTTTATATTTTAAAGGACGGTACAATTATTCTTAATATTATTAGGTTTTACGTTGAAAAAAAAAATTAAGATCAAACTAGTAGTATATATTTTGATCATTGAGATGGCAAAACGACCATGTTTACATATTGGGATTGGACGGAATATTCAGTCGAATTCCTCCCAATTAACTTTTTAATTTTTATTTTTTCAGTTAGAATTTTTACCTAAAACTCGCTACTGTAGATCTGAATGTATATAAAAAGCGAATTATGATCCTGTCCATGTGTGAAAAATATATCCATATTATCTTTTGGTATTTTGATAAAAGGCCTAACTCGCGTTTTTAATCCATTTAAGTAAAAGTGGGATTGTTTTATCAATTTTTAGTCATAATTTCTATAATCTTAGATTTAGCAAATATAAAATTATCGTATCCAAACAAATTCTTACTCTAATCTATCTCAGTTTCTATTCCATTCTAGTCGTAAACATGGACCAGTCTGAGGACTATAGTAGAGGATTAAGTGAATTTATGTTTTGGATTAATTTGCAATTTAGGTTTCGTAATTATAAGGGTTTGCATATTTGTCCGATAAAAATAAGGATTGCCAATTAAGGACGCCGATTTTTAAAAAATTTGACATTTAGTAAATTTTTCCATAAATTTAATTTGGACGTTCGATTTTTGGGTTAGAAATTAATACTGATGCAACATTTTGAAAATCCAACTTAAATGTTACACAGACATGAGGTATCTTTAATATTTAGATGTCCGTATCAATATGTTTGTAGCTGGAATATCTAAAATCCCCAAATAAAAAATTAATATACGCCAACTTACAATTAATTTTCTTAATTGCCAATCCCTAATATTTTACTAGGGCCGAAAATACCCTTCCCCTATTTCGACAAGACCATTTCTCTTTTTCTTTTTCCTTTTTTCTGTTGGCAGTTCCAGTGTGGTGAGCAGAGATGCGATGTGGAAGACGACGACCACATACTTTGAAGAAAGGGATGGCGAGGTTAAGAAAGACCAAAGCAATTCAAATAAGAAGTGTCCATCACATACACACTGGTAAAGTGATATACACAAGTAATTAGTGAGAGGAACCAACTGCAAGTATTTACAAGAACGTACCCAGAATTTGAGTTAAACGACAATCTTTGACCTTGTCTCAATATTATAGTTACACCAAGTATTAAATCACTCTTTGCTCCTTATCTTCGCGAAAATTTGGACCAGAAATAGACAAAAAAGAATAAAAGCAGTGCAAAAAGAACTACGTGCATGACATGGCTCGACCCTTCCCTAATGATGCTCTTGTTCAGTCTCCTCATGTTGTTTTTCACCCCTGCCTGAGCTTTAATCATTGTCATTTGCTGTACAAACAAAAGCAACCACGCAAGATCATTTGCTTTCCTCACAGATAATTGGAATAGTATTACATCTAATTTTAAGTGGTAGAAGGTTTAAAACTCTGTATATCTATTCAAAAAAGCAGACGTCCTGCTAGAGGCAGAGGCACATAAAGCAATAATATTCTTCTACTATGTATAGCACAAAAGTAAGAAACAAAGATAGCAAATTATCATCTCCTCTCACATTTCAATGAGGCAAAAAAGAAGTTAGTATGTTTTCAATGCAGGATGAATATGTGATGATAATAATTGATCCAATGTGTAATGGATGTTAGGTAAAATATAAAATGTCATAATTAGATCCAATGTGATATATTTTTCAAAAAGTAGTACAATGCGTTTGAAATATGCTTCGGAAATTTCAAAAAGTAGTACAATGTGTTTGAAATATGATTCGGAAAAAAAGGATGATAAATATTTATGAGGTGAGATCAGATAAAAAAACTTCTAACAAATAAGCAGATGGCATAAAGGTTTCAATTCTATCACCCTCTGATCAACTAGAGAAGTCAACATGGTTTTAAATTCTCCCCGTTTCCTCCCCTTTCATCAATTACCTTCACCAAAAGGGAGCTTGAACATGTTCATTACTTCATTATCATATCATCTAAATAAAGAGTAACAAAATTTGTTGGAAATCCGTCCATCCAGCCTAGAAAGAATGGTGCCGCAGTCAACATTTCAAAAACTCTGAACGGTTTAGCAATCAATTATTTACTTGCACAGTGTAGTGGTCAGTTTTTCATAAATAGAGTTATAGAGGCCATCATCAATCAATCCTGTCGTTGATTTCTCAAAGCGGTAGGCATCAATACCTTTTCCATCTAACAACTAGTTGAATGCCAATTCAAACACATGTTGCAATTAGTTGAGTATCAATTCAAACACTGAGAGCATAGTTGATTGCATACCAGCTGATTGAGGAAATCATTTTGGAACTTGGCTTCTGTCTCAATTTCTTGAGCTACCTGCAGTATTTTTACAGAAAAATAATAAGACTAGACCATCCAAAACTAAGTACAAGTGCTATACAAGTTAACATGGGACAGAATCTTCATACATGTGTTAGCAACAGAATTTATTTAATGACAGGAAATCCCAGAGTTCATTAGTTTTCATTTTATTAACAAGCTTGAAAACTATATGACAGCATTAAATTCATGAATATGTGTGGAAACTTGCATGTTAAGAAAAATCTCATTCATCACCAATCATAGTAGCACTCTCAGCACACACACTGAGGATTGGAGCCATAATTGGTGCTTAAAGCAAAAGTCAAGAAGTTAATCACATGGTAAATCAAGCTTGAAGAGAAATTCTGGGTAACTGACGACCTTCTAATTAAGTTTTTGTCTATGATGAATATGCCTAATATATGGTAAACCATGCAGCCAGCATCCAGAACTTACAGACCAGATTAACATTCCACCCATACAACCACATATAAATATAAGAGACTGGGACATAGGTACAAGCGGAAAACACAGACGACAGTTATTAAATGCAAAATATGGACCCAGGATACAAAAATATCTTGTCAACAAAGTGTAGACTTCAAAAAGTCATATGGAAATAAAGGCACTTTCCGCTAATGGCAGCCAACATAATTTGAGGAAAATTTTGAAATGTTAATTCGGATCACAATGTTCTGCTGACTAAGCAACTGTTCAATCCCAGTGGCCAGAATTATTAAAACCAAGTCATACTTCAGACAGTTTTGAGGATTGCAGGCCATCAAATCTGAGTGGGCGTATAACAGACTATTACATCACAGAAAATTCTAGCATGGATAGAAGTTAACTATCCAAGAGAATTATATGGTCAGTGAATTACACTTTCTATGTGACTATTGTATAGGTCTCCAAGAGAGTTCTTGATCACAAAGCACCAGTAAACGGCACTTGCCCATATGATAAGTTGGATGTAGCCGAAGAAACCTGGTTAGGAGAAGAATTTTTCATCACAAGGGAATGGGGTACTAATGAAGCATTAACCAAGGCCCAAGGATAGAGAAGTCATGTATACTTGGGGCAGGATTCCAGAAGAGCAAATCGAAAAGGAAATTGAGAGGAATTACCCTAACTTACAAGCTAAAGGATGCTTCTTAGAATACATTCGACTCCAAAAGAGTAGATCCAAAGTAAATAATGTGGTATAAATGTACCACAACTTCCTTCAAAAAACCCATTTTTACCTTATTATTGAGGTACAGACTCAGGATTTTACAAACACCTTTGCCACCTATTTGCTAGAAGATAAAATTAACCTCGCATCAGACAATGTTCTCTGAAAAACTCCCAACAACTCAAGAAAAACAATCCTGCATTCTAACTCCAAGAAGAAATTGACTTGGATGTCCCCAGTACATTTTGTGGTTACATCAATTTTTTTCTTTTTTTGTGGTGACATCAAGTACATAGTCAAGTGAGCAACTAGATTTAGTTCTAACAAGATGCTACCCTATTCACATTTAAAATATGAAAGAAAATAAAGATCAAGTGACATCAAATTTAGACAAAAAATTCAGGGCGATCACTTAACCAAAAACAATCAAGTGACATCAAAGAAGATGCGGGTTAAACTGTTGATAACTTCCCATTAATTCTTCAATACCACATCACCATTTCGAATATCCTACCAAAACTAAAAACACAAATTATAGCGAGAAAAGCCTTCCAAATTTATATTGCAATCGATATATCTATATTGAAGCAAAATTAACATATATCCACATCAACTGTACAAATTCAACATCTTCAAATAATTAAACCAAAATTGAAGGTCAGCAACCATATTCAACACATAAAACCAATACCTCACCCCGTCCTTCCCACCTACCAGGAGTCTCTCGGATCATTTCCAGCCAAAATAAATATTTTTCAAACAATTAACACATAAAGACAAATCCTCACATCTCGGAGTTTTCGAACTTGCTTCCGCAGACCCGAGACCTCCTCATCAAAGTCGGCATGCATCGGATCGATCCGCAACTGAATCTCATCGGAACTACCGCCATACGCCCCTGGCCTTGTGCTCAATCCATCTCTGTTCCAATAACGAACAATTAACGAGACGCACACCAAAAATTGCCCCTTCAAATCACTGATAAATACACGTTAATTGCAGCATAAAATCCTGAAATACCTTGATCTGTACGGGGCAGCCATTAGAGAAGACGAGAATAAACTCGCAAATCGCCAAATTACGGAAAGTAAGGGAGGAACGTTCTTGTAGAGCGTGTTTCTCAAATTTGCTCTGGCTTTTGGATTACAACCAATTTTCTCATTATTATTAAATGTTTTTGCAATCAAGGACTTCAAGATATGTATAATTTCAACTTGAACTTAGCGCTTCTCATTTACTTCAAATTGGTCCCAAGAGAAATGATTGCCAGTTCAAAAATTATGTTATAAGTATTTATTACCTCAATCATATTAAATCAACTAGCGATTAGGAATAAATTAATATAGTTAGATAAACAATAATTTTAAAAGTGAATAATAATAAACAAAATAACTTATATTTTTTAGAAGGTCAAAGATAATTTCATTTAAACATAGAGTGAAAGCTAATTGTTGAAGATTTGATGATCTTTTTTAAATTGAAAATCTATTTATAATTTTTTTGAAATATGAAAGTTTATATTAAGGGATTTTTAGTAGTTTTTTCTTTTAAATCATCACATTAATTAAAAATATATATAATAAATTGTATTAAAATATTAACACTTCCTAATCTATTATCTATAATAATTTGTAGTATTTGTACATATATGCTGCAATATAACTATGTCATATCATATATTTTATGAATTTATTGTTACAAATTTCATAATGATGATTGATACCCATAAAAATAGGCTGATCAAAAGGAAGAAAGTTCGTGGGAATGCAAGACTCAAAGTACTCTAAGAGGGCCTAGTGGCGCTAGGAATCTCAGTTCGAGTATGCCTAAATTTAAGAAAACCTCATAAGCCCACAAGAAAGTTTAGAGATTTGAATTCTCCAATTATAACTAAATTACATATCATCGGAGTCCACAAGTGACTTATGTGACATCCACGTAGGATCTATGGAGGCACATATCACAAAATCATATAAGGACCAACAGCCCCTTCGGGATACATGACGTCTCTAGTCAGAAATAATCTATAAATTCTAAAAGTTTGGACCCTAACTGGAGAAGGTGTTAGGAAAGACATCTTTATCTCTAAAAGATGCCCTCATCTGCAACTTACTCCAATCGTCCCCAAGAAGCACTGGTATCCAACTACCAAAAAGATAACCCTCCACTGAATTCGAAAGGGATCTTCTAATCGCTGGTAGACTCCAACGAATCCATGGGGGATTCCACCTTTTCCAACCATATTGAAATAATCCTCCACCAAATCCATGACATCCAATCAACTGAATGTTGTCTGTGAACAGAGAGCTCCTCCAATGAGATAAGACAATTTTTACTTTGTATCTTGATTCTACACGTTTTATTTCATACTATAATTTTCATTGAAAGAAACACTTTTAATTTTGTACTTAGAGTATTACTTGAATGTCAATTTTTCTTATACACAAAAAATGAGGAATAACACTCATATATTCACTCTTTTAGAGTCTTTTATTTCCAAACATTTTATTTAACTATTCTTCACTCAAAACGATCGAAATATTACACTTTGCTTGCATCAATAATAATAAATCCACTATAGTTATTTGACTAGCTTTATGTGACAAAAGATTTCAAATTCTTTAATTTTCATCATGGAGTGTATTCGGCAGAATTGTAATAGATTTTAAATTTATTTAATATGAAATTATTAAAATATTTTCTGCAAATCTATTCTCAAATCCGTACATCTAAATGAAGCCTTGGGTATTTGTTCTGACGAGCAAATTGGACTTTTATTCCAACTTTTATTTTATATTTTATTTTATTTAATATATACAAGCAATATATATAAGTTTTTTAAATAATATAAGATTGAATATAATATAGTTTATTTTAAAAAATAGATATTGGGTGTATATAACAAGAAAGTGTTTGGGATAGTTTTGCAAAAGTGCTTTTTAGCTTTGGACTTTATAAAAATAATTTTGATGTGGTTTGAATGTCAGTTTTTATTTTTAAAATTACTAAAAGAATTATTTTTAGACCAAAAATTAAAAGTTTCTTAGAGGTACTTTTAGCTACTTTGGTTTTTTTTTTGTAAATAAAATAATCTTGGTTTTGGACTAATTTTTCATCCTTTTAATTTATTTTTCAAATTTTCACATCTAAACTTAATCTTGGGGTTTTCAAATAATTTAAAATTTTAATACAAATAAAATGCACACTTTTACATATTTGATATTTTAGATTTTCTTTTTTATATTTTAGTTGCTACATTATTTGATATTATTCATATATATTAGAAATGTATAGAAAATATTTTTTTAGCAATCATGCAAGTTTATTTATTGTATCTGAAGGAACAACTATTTTACTTAGTGGGAATAATATCTAATTAAACACACAATTTCTTTTATTAGTATTTAATGTTCTAATAATATTGATGCGAACAAAAAATTGCTTTTGCGAATGGGCCCAACTCGAGGTCTTGGGCCTAGGTTCTTGCAAGCCTTGGAGAAAAGAATCTGCAAAAACACTCAAAGTAGTAAACAAACGCGAAAAAGATTATTATGAATGTAAAAAAGCAAAATTGCATAGTAAAACAAAAGCAAGTATAATTGTGTGATAGTGATTTTTCTCGTGTGTTAGTATCAATGTTACGTTTTCCTTCGGCATGAGATCAAAGACCTGTTTATAGCTGTCACCTCCATCCGTTGGGGGAGCACTCCCTCTCATGGAATTGGAAAAGAGGCCGCACCTCATTCTTGACTAAATCTCGATTGTTTTAGGAAGTAACTTTCTGCGGACAAGTGACTCATTATGGATATATGATGGATTCGCCCTTCGGAGCGGGCAACTAAGCAGATCTCTGAGTGAGTTGGTTGGAGCCAAACTCTTCGTTTGAGCTGACTAATAGGAATGCTGACGACGTGTTGTGTCTACTCCCTTGGAGATAGCTTGGCATCCGTGCAGGCGAGGTTGGTGGAGTGCTTGGGCTTAGGCTTGGCCCCCAAAAGGTCTTCTTTTGGGCTAGAGTTTTCATTTGTCTTTGTAACTATTGTGCCGTTAATTCTACCTTCTTGAATTGTTTGAGGTTATCGTTTTTTTAGAATATCAAATATAAATGATCGATATTTGTGAAAATATAAACATGAAATTTACTTATTGAAATAAAATTTATATATTTTGAAGAAAAGGTTCAATTCAGTAGAATTTGTGAAGTCAATAGGGATTAGGGAGTGGGAGTTTTAAAGTTAAAACCCTTCTGAAAATCCAAAATCCTTCACCACACCCTACTTTATTTCTTATTCCCCTTTTAACACCCTGCAAATTGAGAAATGGATCCCGGGAGCGGCGCGTCGCTGCCGTCGTCCTGCCCCGACGCGCGGAAGCGGCGCGTATCGTACTTCTACGAGCCAACAATCGGCGACTACTACTACGGCCAAGGCCACCCAATGAAGCCCCACCGCATCCGCATGGCGCACAATCTCATCGTCCACTACGCCCTCCACCGCCGCATGGAAATCAGCCGCCCCTTCCCCGCCGGCCCCGAAGATATCCGCCGCTTCCACTCGCCGGAGTACGTCGAGTTCCTGTCCTCCGTCTCCCCCGACACGCTTCACGACCACACACACGCGCGTCACCTCAAGCGCTTCAATGTTGGCGAGGACTGCCCCGTGTTTGACGGCTTATTCAGCTTTTGCCAGGCCTCCGCCGGCGGCTCTATCGGTGCTGCAGTCAAGCTCAATAGGCAGGATGCTGATATTGCGATTAATTGGGCCGGCGGTTTGCATCATGCGAAGAAGAGTGAGGCTTCGGGATTTTGCTACGTTAATGATATTGTGCTGGGGATCCTTGAGCTGTTAAAAGTCCATAGGGTAACAATTAGCACTTTTTCATTTGTTTACTAGTTTTTAGTTGGCATATTTAAGTCATTTTAAATAAAGCTTCTTTCTCTTTTTGGTTGGCATTGTGTGTGCAGTTCTACATGTGTTGTAAGTTTGATGTTTGCTGTTTCTACTTTTGAGTATTAATGTTCCAGTTATTGCAATAGACACTTTAAGATGAGGCATTTCCAACTAATTAATTTTGGAGCACGTAGAGTGCAAGTATCATCACCCCATAAAATTGAAACTGAAAGTTAATAATTTTTGCTAATACCTTCACGAATATGCTCTCTGTATATATGTGAGCATGCTCGAGGTAGAACGTGTGGCTTGTCTATCTAGAACAGTTTTTGGTTCTGAGAATTTTGTGTGTTACATAATGAGTGATGATGCTTTATCCATTTGTTTGTTTTGTTTAGGTTACTGGTCTTCTGCTAGTATATACCATCTTTTGATTCTGCTTGTTCTGAGTTTGAAATTTTTTTCTGGACTCTTGAACTTAGTTACTCTTTGGCTTTATGTGTGTGATGGTTATTTTGATGGTCACAAACATCCAATTAGAAAAGGACAATAATGAATAAACTTGAATTAGAATAAATTATATATTGCTGAAAATATTGAAATTGGAAAGCATAATTATGTTTGCAAATTATAGTTACTCCTTGTTTGTTATGTGATTTTATTTTCCTTGTTTTCCTTGATATGAAAGAGAGCAGTTAGGATTGCATTCAACGAAAAATTGATGTCATACAATCTCATCAACAATATTTGCTTGCAAATAATGATTTGATTCATATGTTGGAAGGTTTATGGTTACATCTTATTATTTTTTTAAATAAATCAACTTGACATCGGGTTAAAATGGTCGAACTTTTCCTCTTTTTATGTCTGTTGAACTCTGATGTTTACATTCTCACTGCAGCGTGTACTATATGTAGACATTGATATTCACCATGGAGATGGTGTTGAGGAGGCCTTTTATGTCACTGACCGTGTAATGACAGTATCATTCCATAAATTTGGTGATTTTTTTCCTGGGACTGGGCATATTAAAGACATCGGGGCAGCAGCAGGGAAGTATTATGCTCTTAATGTCCCATTGAATGATGGAGTGAATGATGAGAACTTCCGTACTTTATTTCGTCCCATCATCCAGAAGGTCATGGAGGTCTACCAGCCAGATGCTGTTGTTCTTCAATGTGGGGCAGATTCATTGGCTGGTGATCGATTAGGATGCTTTAATTTGTCCGTCAAAGGCCATGCTGATTGCCTTCGTTTTTTGAGGTCGTTCAATGTTCCTCTTATGGTTTTGGGTGGGGGAGGATATACAATTAGGAATGTTGCCCGTTGCTGGTGCTATGAGGTCCTCTCTCTCTCTCTCTGTGTGTGTGCAAATGTGCATGTGTATTTTCATTTATTTCCATTCTTATCTGTTTCCGGTTGAACCATTCAAAGGTTATTAACTTCAGTGGAATATCCACTGATATATAATTTTCCACTTTGTGGTAGACTGCAGTTGCAGTTGATGTGGAACCAGATAATAGGTTGCCATACAATGAATATTACGAGTACTTTGGGCCAGATTATACTCTTCATGTGGAACCAAGCCATATGGAAAATCTGAATACAGAGAGAGATTTGGAGAAGATCAGGTGAGCTTTTGCACCATTACCATCCATACTTGTGGAACTTACTGTGATGTTATTCAACTCTATTGTTTTGTCCCATTTCCAACCACCTCCATCACAGCTTGCCTGTTCTTGTGCAGAATCCGAATCGATAGAGTCATTGTGGCCAGGTGTAAAATTTTTTGTTTCTTTTAAGTATATTGTGCTTATAAGCGAAATCATGCTTGCGTGTGCTGGGGGCCTCTTCACAAAGAAAACACTCATTACATGCTGGGTCCTTGAACCCCTCGTTCCACAGTTATCATGTTGCAGCAAACTTGTGATCTTAATTTTCTCCTTTGAGTTAGTTCATTGAAGGATTTGATTCATTCTTTTAAAATTGTATACTTTGCACAGGCATCAATTATGTTGATATGTTCTCCGTTATTGACTTATATCAGCTTTTCCGTGCATCTGTTATTTTTGTCGTCTTCATCCTAACCTTCTACTGATTCCAGTACTTCCTGAGTTCCTGCATGCTTATCTAGCCTCAATTTTATATTTTATTTTAGTCCCTAGTATATAATATTGGTAGTCAAACACCTCTGTTTATATTTCACTATATTTGTGTACATGTTTTTTGGCTAATCTTCTATAAATTTATCCATATCTTATCTGTCTCTGTCTAATTGCATATCGATGAAAAACTTGACCGATAAGTTGAATAATTATCACCGACACATTCTCTCCCCAAAATTTACTAAGTTAACTGGGTACCTGTTCAGGCATTTTTTAAGCAAACTAGGAACTTATCTTATGGAAATTGATTATGTGTAGTACTCTGACAGGACAGCAACTGATAGGTGAACTCTGAGCTATAAGCCTTCTTAGCATTACCTTTATAACCTCTGTCCTCTTTGCTTCCCATTTAATGAGTGTCTGTACTTTGATGGATTGGTAAAGTTGTAAATAAGCTTATGCCATTACATGTGAAGGTATTCTCACAATTAGTTGAAATTGCAGAAATATGCTACTTGATCAACTTTCTAAACTACAACATGTGCCCAGCGTCCCATTTCAGACAATGCCTCCAACCACAGAAGTTCCTGAAGAGGTGAAATTGCTGGAGCAAATACTCTACGTCGTACGAATTTATATTTGATTTCCTTGTACAGACTCTGATCTATCTTCATTTTCAGAGGGAAGAAGACATGGAAGTTAGACCGAAACCCCGGATATGGAGTGGTCAGAACGATTATGAATCTGATGATGACGAGGACGAGAAGCCTCTGCAGCGAAGTTTGAATAGCGACGCTACATATCAAACAAGCACAGATCTGAGGTAGGGTCCAGTGTTGTGAACTTGTCATGATGCTCTATAATATTTTGTTTGCTCTCTTTCCAGGTAACATGTTTGTATAGGGGTTAAATTCTAACTTGATACGGCTACTAAAGGGCCACATGAGATCCTTTGCAAAAACGAGAGGTTTTACGATAGTGTCAAATATTTGCTATTCAAAACCCTTGGCTTGACATGATATGCCATAGAGTTGTGATAACCATTGCACTGCCTTACATTATTTTCATTAACTTGTTAGTGTGACTTATATTTAAAATAAATTCAGTTGAGAATAATAGTGTTAACAACATGCTCATTCGATTCAGAAACTATTGCACTGGCTTATAGCATTTTCTGCCGCTTGGGTTTTGATTCATCATCTCTTTGCATCAGAAAATTCTTAACAAATACATATGAGTAATCAGCTTCTCTCTGTCTTCTAATTTCAACTGCTTTTATGATATATGATTCAGGGGTAGTTCTGACACAGTCAAAGAGGAGGATATGACAGACGACACCATCAAAGATGAGATTTCTCATTGATATTGCTGGTTTCTTGGACTCCTGTGCAGATATGTTTTCCCTTCCATTTGTTTCAGTGACCTAAATGTAAGTTATACAGATGAAAACAAGCAACGTGTTGCATTTTGATGATAACGCTCGTTGAGTCTTGTTTCACCCATCATTGCTGCAGTTTCGCCAGGGAATTTACCTAGAGGAATTTGCTTGTTCCTATGTAAAGTCAGTGTACGTGTACGTTTGAGCAGGTCCCGGCGTTTCAGCATTCAGTTCAAAGAAAAATGAGACCTTATCCATTGTCATGATCATCTTGATGGGTATACCCTGACGTAGTTTGTAAGGTAGAACCAGAACCGTATCAAAGGACAAGGACTTGTTCTCTAGTTCTGCACTGCCATCTCTCTCTCTCTCTCTATCTCTCTCGCACACTCGCAAAGACACACACAATGCATCAAGGTAGTTTACATCTTCTAATTTAAGTTAGTATTTTAATTTATATATACAAGTTATGAGTGTAAAAGATTTTCCCAGCATATTAGTCTACATTCCTATAAACTTCTTCTACTCTTTTCTCCCGCCCAAAACCATCCAACACCCGCCTTCAGCCGTCAAGCCGCGTCGCCTATAGCCTGTGAATTAAGAACGCATTGCCACCCGCTCAAAATAGAACCAAATTTGAGAGATGGCGTCCCCCAAACCGGCGCCACCTCGAGCCTCCCACTCCCTAATTACTAGTAAGATGAGTACCATCGATCATGAATTAGACAATATGAATTAAAATGATACGAAACTTTAAGATCATGGACCATTATGATAGGGGTCTAATAGGTGGGGTTTTCAAAAAGATAAAAAGGGATAATTACTCTGTTATTTTCTAAAATTTGATGCAATTATATATAATTAATATTCTTAATATTTGTTTTCATCAAGCAAATAGATTTATTCGTCAGTAAATTTACGAAATTTGTTATATAAACAAGTTAATGATGGACTTATTGCAAGTTAAATAACTCTTTTTTTTTATATGGGTGAAAATGTATCTTCTTGTATGCATTAACTTTTGAAGATATGTAAGGATAATTCAGTTAGAAAAAATTTGTTTGACCTGTAACAAATCAAATGAGGGTAAATATAGATTTTCAGCCAACTGTTTGGTTGATTTCAACAAATTTCGTGAATGGTACTTACTGATGGATACTAGATGTAATTTCTTAAATTATAAGAAATGCATGTATAATTATATCAAATTTAGGGAAGGGTAACAAAATTATCCCAAAAATAAAATTGCCCCTCATAGGACCTGAAAATTCCCAAATAGTATAAGGATATCCACACTTTTTAACCAATGGGTCGCACCCAATCCTGTCTGACTCGATAACAAATAACCACAATTGTCGATCACCTAATACTTGGAAGGTCAACATCACAAACATGGGCCCTATACATATATATATATATATATATATATATATTTGGCTATATAAATACCTTGAGCTGCTTTTGGCCAAAGTATGTCATTTTGAGTGAGAGAATCTTATATTCATTTTCATCAATCTTGCACGCAACTAATTTAAATATTGAAAAATTTTGATTGGGTTCTGGAAACCTCCCAACAAACTTAATAATCGGTATATTTTCTAAAATCCTAAACATTTTTTGATCGTGGTCATGGGATTGAAGTTATGATTGATTTTTTTTTTTTTTTGTTAAAGATAACCTAAAAATACAAGGTAAGGGAATTGAGATCATTCCGCAGAGACACTCCAACACTTAAGTCAACTAACGGGTCTCATATAGAGGTCTAATAAGACAATAAAAGGTCAAATGTTTATGAGATTGCTTACCCCAAAATAAATAATTGTTGAAGTATTTATGGGGCTTGGTCTAATCGTACAGACACAATTGGACCGCTTCGATCCTGCCACGTGTCGGTCATCCAAACCTTGTGATTGCTGATGGGCTTCCATGGGCCTTAGTCCATTTCTTGCTTAGCCCAAGCCTTTTATTTACCTATCATAATGAAAATTAAACAATTATTTCGACAATAACTTAATCAATGATATATAAATATAACTTTTGCAAAATTCAACCAACTTCTCGCTCTTTTCAAATGAAAAAGCACTTGAATAACTAAGAGCTATAAACCCCATTTTTTAACATTTAGCTCACAATTTTATTTTCTTATTTAATTTTTTTTGTTTAAATATTTTTTGCACTATTTTTTATTTAAACCTTTTTTCTCCAATTTACTCTTTCAAATATTTTTTTATTTGAAGAACTCAAGAAACTTATTAAATTCACAACAATTATGTTAATATATTATTGATCAAGCTATCATCTAAATAATTCTCCAATTATAAATTCTTTTAATTAAAACACTTACATCTTTTAAAATTTATGTGCAAGGGATCAAATTTCAATTTAAATTAAATATTAGAAACTAAAATAAATTTTACTCTAAAAGCATATTATATATATATATATCACATGGATCAGGTGTTCTTTTTTAAAATTGAAGTAGTGGGGGCTTTCCCATTCCTCCCTCTCATAATAATTATAATTAAAGGAATCACCTTTTCAATTAAAGTCTCCATAAGCCGACAACATATAGAAAATTGCTTCATTTCAAAATGATGAAGATGGGGTCAACATATTAGTGTTAATTATAAATGTCGAGATTGCTTGCTATAACATATACATATATATATATATATATATATATATTGTAGGTGACACTACTTTCATCTTTTTCTTGATATCAATTACTTTCTTTAATTGTGGTCCATTGAAAAATATAAATTAAATTTTATATTATAAACTATTATGATTTAAAAATTATGGCGAATTAAACTATCTACCAGGATTAATTATTCCAAAAATAATAGGAAAATTAAATTTTAATTATGATTAATTAATATTTATTATTATTGTAGTTACACTGTCATTATTTTGTATGATTAATGTTTTGATCTCGACTGTAAAAAGATCATCAATAGTCATTCCAACATCATAATTAATTAGTATCCGTCATAATTTTTTACTTTGAGCTAGATAATTAAGTGCAACAATTGTATGGAAATTAAGGTCATTTTTTCTTCTTTTATATGGAACTTCTGGTCCATCGAATTTTCTTTCAACCTTAAACAATTAATTGCTAACCACTTTGGTTGGCCAGGGAAAAAATGAAAGATTTTTAATTTAATTTGTAATTAATATGATTAAAATAAAAAGATAAAATCAGAATGAAGATTGATACTAAGTGAAATTTTAGAGTAAATTAGAGTGAATTGGGAGGTTAGAAGAGGAAATATATATGGTAGAATCAATCGGAAACAATTTAGCAACATTAATAATTGTTGTAATAATTGTAATGGTAATGATTAGAAATTATTAATATGGGCAATTTTCATGCATCTAAGAGTCTTGATAACATGATGTTTGCTTCATCTATAGTTGGCATTGATTAGTTAGGTTTATCATCTCCCATCATTCTCTCAATTTCTTCTTTTATTATCAATTTTAATTACATTTTAATGGCTAACAATTATAATAATTTTTTAAGAAATAATTAGAATTTACTCATTATTAAAATATGTAAAATTAATTTATAATTACTAATGAAATAGACAACAAAATATTATTGAAATAAAGGTTAAATTCCAATTTTCCATCTGAATTATAACCGTTTTTACACTTTAATACTATCTTTTTTTTTTGTGCCAATCTACCATGTCAACTTTACGAAATCTTATACTTTGTCATTTATAACTATTTTTCTACCAAATTTTTTGTCAAAAATAAAATCAAATGCAGTACACATGTGATATTTAAAGGTTATGTGATGTAATATTTTTCACATACTGCACAACATGTGATATTTTTCCGACAAAAACATGAGCAAAATGTGCCCAGTATTAGAGCTTTCTCAACAAATGTAACTTTGAAGTTTTGAACACTATATATTGGCATAAATCTTTGCCCAGCTTGCTTACAATTGGACTAATAATATGTTGTGAAGTGCCTTATTATACTTTTTTAAATTAATACATTTCAAATTAGTGAAATATATTTGAATTAATACATCTTAAAATGTTTCTTACAGATAATTATAGTTCTGATAGAAAAATATTTCAGGAAATAAATAAAATGAAATATATAAGAAAAAAAAAATTAAAATTGAGAAGCAATGATACCCTATCTTTTCTAGCTTCTTCATGTTAACCGACATAGGCGTATGTACCTTTGGGATCAGGGCCAAGATCGTGGAGTTGATCTGCTTCAGAAGTTTTCCAGTGGAAAAGAAATCTAGTACCGCCCTCGTAACTTCTTCCCCAACCACAGGCCAAGCCGCCTTGAAAAACCTTGACGAGTAGCCATCAGGTCCCGGTGCCTTGTCATCAGCAATATCGAACATTGCTTGCTTCACATCATCCGCCGAGAGTGGAAGGAGTAATTGATTAGCTTCCTCATCAGTGATACAGTGCCTTGCCCACGGTCTAAGATAACGAATATCCACTGACAGCCGTCTTCTGGTGCCTTCTAAGAGGTTCTGATAGTATGAGACAAACTCATGGGCGATTTCCCCTAGATCCGTGTGTGTGAAACCATTCTCATCATTAATCTGTAAGATTCTCCTCCTTACTCGTCTCTGTGCAATTTTACGAAAGAAAACCCGGGAACATTGGTCTCCGTCTTTCATCCACTGCATTTTGGCTCTCTGCTGCAGCATAATTTGTTCAAGTTTTGCCGCTTTAGCATAAACGACTCGACAACAATGCTCCAGGAGTAAATATAGCTCATTTT
>NW_011628063.1:41647-100123 GCF_000512975.1 Sesamum indicum | reverse complement strand
AGAGATAGTATGTATGTTTGGATTTATTTTTGGAGATAATTTAAAATAAGTATTATATATTTAATGTTGTGTTTTGGGAGACAAAAATTACTATTCATTGTCCAATCATGCCTTTTTTTATATATATTTACATATATATGTGTGTGTATATATATGTATGTTTTTATGCTAAAACAGTTAAAAACACCTAAATAAGGTGTTTTTGAATGATGACAAACATTGGGTATGTTTTGACTTGTCTCGAAAATAAGTTGGAAATGAAAACAAACATAGTGCTATTTATTGTCAATACTTTGAATATTATTTTTTATATTTATATTAATATAATAGGAAAATATATTTTTCACTCACAAACAACTTCTGCAACACCGCTATACCAATTTTTTTGTTGTTTTCATATATAATACTCTTAAGTTGTTATATTTTCTTTCTTTTGTCTTTTTTTGAAACGTAGTGTATTAGTTCGTATATTTTATTTTTATTTATAATATATTTTAAAATATTAAAAATTATTTATTATATGAATGAAAAAACGAGTGCTGGACCAACTAAAAAAGTGTCTATATGAACTTTTGTGGGGATGGTATTCACTATACGCTAAAAAGCCAACCACGGTGTCGTTTCAAGAAGGGAAAAAACGACTATTTTGAAAATAGAACCAAACAAGCTGCAAAAAATTGGAGGAAGCCTTTAGTTATATTAAGACATGGACAAAAAAATAAAAATAGAAAAAGCAAACACAATCAATTGTTGTTAGTGTTTTCTTTAGACATATGTTTTATTTAAAAACTATTAAATCTTTGAGGTGAAGACGTTTGGGATGTGATGGTAACTGAAATCGACTCTTAAGCATGATAAATAGAGAAATAGGAGGGTTTTTCGATAAAAATATTTTGATGGGACTTGTCAACTATTTGCTCTAGAGAATTCAAAGTATTGAAATCTATAAAATAATGGTAAAATGCAGTGAAAACACGACATCACTTATTTTATTTAAAGATAATATCAATGTAGTTTATAATTCGTATTTTTTATATAGATCTGATATATCTGACTTCAAAGTAGATTCTGGGACCCAAATTTCGACCCGTTAATGATCAACTCTTATATATTGTATACTAAATATCAATACAAAATGTCAAACCAATGTGATTTATTAATTTTCACTAATTTTTCATTTTAATACCATGAATTTGAATTTCACTAATAACCGTAGAATTCGTTACTTTATGATGATATATTATATAGATTAGTGGTAGTCGATCTATAATACCTGATCCAATGGCGTTTGGATCTACTTCTTACTGTGTTTGTGGGGTTGTGGTGATTAAGTTGGATACATAATACACTTTGAGTTCTTGGCCGAAAAAATATTTCGTAGCAAATAGGTTATTTTATTTAAGTAGCTGCAACCGGTTTAACCAATTAATTCCTTTTTATTTATGTATATTTATATATAAAAAATAAAATATGTATTTATTTTATATCAATTATTTCTGTAAATTAATAAGTTGCTTCACTCTTACGTCTTGCTGACTTGGAAACATAAAAAAGATTTTAACCCCTTGATCATACCCTTTGGTTGATTCCTTCTCACATCGACCAATTTTGTGTAAAAACTATCTCGACTTGATTTAACAATACCTTTACAAAAAAAATCTAAAAGAATAAAAAAATTTGAAAATAGCAAAAATATCTATTACAATGTGCTTCATTGTAATTATCACGACGACTACAATTATGACATGGAGGGAAATTGTAGTTTGTCTGAAATCTTTTATAATATTGTCCTTATATATTTTGAAAAAAAGAAGTAGTTTGTAGTTCCCAAATTACCCTCCACCAAAAATTCCACACACTTGATTGAAGGTGGGAGGCAGGGGTAGAAAGGTAACTAGGAGATGAACATGAGAGCAGCCTATGAAAGAGATGGGGTTGGAGGTTGAGGACAGAAGTAGATAGTTAGGGTCCAAGGACATCATCATCATCATTGCCACATCAAAGCTTCATTCATTACTATGTGGATGGGAAGTCTTTGTGGTGCGGATATCTTCCCCCCCCCCCCCCCCCCAACCCCCACCCATACATAAATAAATAGTCAAATCAAATTTTGTTTGTTTGCTTTTATTTTTTTTTACTTTTTATTAATTTGAAAATAGCATATTTATTTATTCCCATCATTTTGAATAGTAATATCATTTTTTTTTTGATAATTTAGAAGTCAAATTTTGATAAAAAAATTTCTGTTTTATACAAAGACTGTCGTATAATTACTTGATTGGTTATTATTGTTCAGTTGATCACTTAATAATAATAATTATTATTATTAAATACTATCAAATATTAAAAAAGAATTTGATGTAAAGTAAATGTTGAGACGTTCTGCCATATAATTACTCGATTGATTGTCTTTGTACAATTGACCACTTACTAATATTAATATTATTATTAGGTACTATTGAATATTAAAGAAGAATTTGATGTAAAGTAAATGTTGAGACATTCGATTTTTTTCTTATTTTAAAAAATAAATAATTGCTATTGTAAATGGATTGATTTTCATGTATAATATGTAGAAATCAAATGCATTTTCATTTTTGGAATCATCAACTCATATTCAATTTTGAAAAATATTGAAAATATTAAATTCTAAAAAATTCACTTAAAAATGAACAAACGAAAGGCCGCTAAGTTTACCAAATGAGCTAAATCAAGCAATAATACTCTTTTTTCTGTTTGATACCGAATTTCAAATAAAATAAAAAAAATATATTTTTAATTAAATTTATGTATTTAGAATATCGTGGATGGAATATTTGGTTTATACAAGCTTGCAACATTATATTAAACCTCCATTTAGATGGAGCTTTTAAAAAAGTTCTATTTAAATTAATAAAAATTTTGAAGTGAAATGTTAAATTAATTATTATTTTTTTTGGAAGAAAGAAAATCCTTAATTTATTATTATGGTAATAGTTGGAGGGACAGCAGGGAAACGAACAGGAGAGGGGGGCATGACAAGAAGATGATAAAA
This sequence comes from Sesamum indicum, assembly GCF_000512975.1. NCBI lineage: Eukaryota > Viridiplantae > Streptophyta > Magnoliopsida > Lamiales > Pedaliaceae > Sesamum > Sesamum indicum. Next base: position 97,089 of record NW_011628063.1, on the reverse strand, counting down.
GTTGCCTGCCTGTGCAACTGTAGAGATTGGACTTATCTAAGAAAGTGATTGGGTGTGGTGTAGCGCAGATTTCTAAATTTGTGTCGTCCGACGTGTTGGTGTTGGTGTCGGTGTCGGCCGTTCTCATCAGCATCTACGTCATCCAATCATTGAATATCCTCACGGCTGGATGGATGGCTGATGTTTTATACAAGAATTTTGATGAGAGAAAGGGAAAAAGAAATGTTAGGAAAAATAATTTTTGGTAGTAAATTATTTAAATAATAACAAGAAAAATAAAGTTTAATGAAAAAACGTTAAATAATTAGAAGGTAAATTCATTTTCTAGTAATAAAAGATGAGAAAAATAAAGAAAATTTTACAGAAAAGAATTACTATGTAATTATAATAACAAATGACAAACTCACCAGAAAAATTAAATAAATTAATTTTACCACGTCCCCGTTGATGACATCATCATCAACCATCATTGATATTATTTTTGTTTTTTTGTGAGCAGTGACCAAACGGTCTAAACAAATCGTGTTTTTCTTACTCTTATTACCTAATATTTTCTTTATTCATATTATTTTCCAAATAACAAGACAAATTTGAAACTTCATACTTTTTTATTGTATTATTTTTATTTTCTTTCCCCAAATCTTTGGATTAGAATATATATGATGAGGTTTTTCCTGTTAGGTTCTAAAATGACAAAATTGGCAAGATGAACGCGTATTTAGATTGAAAATGATTTGAAATTTTAAAAAATAGAGTAACAATAAAAACGGAGAAATTATGTAAGTTAAAAACGACCCTTCTAATTATATATAGATATATTGGTATTTTGGCATAGGATCCAAAAAGAAAATGGTAGGCCCAGCCCACACTTCCCCAACCCTCCATACTTGAAAGGCCTGTCCTGATCCATTTTTCGACCTAGTTTCCACTTAATCTAAAACCCCCTAACCCTACATTCCATTTCTCTTCAGACGCTCTCTTCCTCTCTGTAGTTTTCCACCTTCTTCTCTCTCTTTCTCTGGTTTTTCCACCCCATTAAATTCGATGCTCTCAAAATCACTTCAATGCTGCCTGTTTCTCTCTCTCTCCTTATTTGATAGATCACCTTTATAAAGTCTCCCATGGATTTTGGCTTTCATATAAATGAACTAAAAACAGAAAAATAAATTTTCTTCCCTTTCTTCGATTGCTCCGGTTAAAAAAGGGTTCTTTGTGAACTATTTTTCTGTGTGGAAAACCTAAATGGTTAAGAGTGGTCTTTTGTGGGTCGGTTCCTTTGCAGTTGTGATATGAGGTCTAAATGATCCAATAGGAAACCTGTGTGGTTTGGATTGTGGTCAGTTTGGTCCTTTGTGGATGAGTCTCTTCTTGGGTTTGTGCAATCGGTATGGTTGGGGTCCTAGTGTTAGTGGTTGTGGGCTTCTCCATGGGATTTACCTCCCTAAGCTTTTTATTCTATTCTTGATTTACTGTTATTGCTTTGTTATTTCTGTATTATTAGATTTAATATTATTCTTGTAATATTTGTTGTTGTAATGTTGGCATGTACTAATGGTTTTTTATAGCCCATTAATTTTTCTGTAATAGTTTGACTAGGGTTTGTTTATTTGGGCTCATCACAGCGGGGATAAATTCTCAACAGTGGTATCAGAGCCTTCGGGTTCTCTGACTCTGACACCGGTAAGATTGTTCCTATTTTTCTTGCTGCGAAATATTTTCTCTTTGTGAGATTTCTGCATCTATCTCTAGCTCCCTGAGCTTTTTGTTTTGTTCTTGATTTACTATTATTGCTATGTCATTTCTATATTACTAAATTTAATATTATTCTTGTAATATTTGTTGTTCTGATATTGGTATGTATTAAGGATTTTTTGTAACCCACTAATTTTTCTGTAATAGTTTTAGTAGGGTTTCTTTATTTGGACTCATCACGACGGGGATAAATTTCCAACAATAGTATCAAAGCCTTCGGGTTCTCTAATTCTGACACCGATAAGGTCATTCTTATTTTTCTTGCTACGAAATATTTTCTCTTTGTGAGATTTCTGCACCTGTCTGCTCTGTGCGGATATTAATCTGAAAAACTTATTTTTGGGTATATTAATTCTGCTATTCGTAGTGGATTTTTTTTTTTTTTTGAATTTAGTTTCAGCAGGTCTGACTGATTGAGGTGGTTGGTATTTCTTGATTTATAAATACCACTTTTAAGTATTTCAAGAAAAGGAATATCTTTTGTGAAGGATAGTTTTTGGATTTGGCATATTAATTGTGCAATGAAGAATTTTTTCATTGAAAATTGGCATTGGATTATTTTTTGAGTATTTCTAGTTTGATTTTTACACTAATTTTAGCTTGCATCAATGTTTTGGGTGCATGGCCTTTATTTTTTGAATGTGACCTGATTTAGTGTTTGGATACGATTATTGCTTTGTGCTAAATCTACTTAATGAATCTGATTTAATCTGCCTTGTTGTGGTGTTTTTTTATAAGTACTGGGAATAATTCTGTTTAGTGTGTTATCTTTTGCTTAGTATTCTTTTGATATCATAAATTAGTTTTTTACCAAGTGTTTGAGATATTTCTGCTTAGTGCGATATTGTTTACTGTTATGTGATTATTCCTAAACAATAAGCCAAATTGTTGTTTACTATTCTTGTTAACATTTCTGTTATATTCATATTGTTCTTCTAATTCTGTTGATATTGGTTTGTAATATTAAGGATTTTGTACCCATCATTACTTTGTAATAGTTTTTTTAGTAGGGCTTATGAGTTGTGGGCTCATTATTGCCAAATCCGACCCTTTAGACTATCCAAGAGGGAATTTGTTGGTATTTTGGCTCAAGACCAAAAAACAAAAATAGTAGGCCCAACCCACAACCCCAATCCCCCACACCTGGAAGGCCAATTCGACCAATTTTCCTACCTGATTTCTACTTAACCTAAAACTTCTCTTCAGCTGCTCTCTCCCTCTCTGCCATTTCTCCTCCCTCGTCTCTCTCTTTCTCTGGTTTCTCACCCATTAAATTTGATGCTCTCGAAATCACTTCACCGCCACATCTCTCTCTCTCTCTCCATCTTTAATGGATCACCTTTGTAAAGTCCCCCATGGCATTTGGCTTTCATATAACTGAACCAAAAACAGAAAAATAAATCTCTTTCCTTTTTTTCGATTGCTCTAGTTAAAAAAGAGTTCTTTATGAACTATTTTTCTAAGTGAAAAATCTAAGTGGTTGAGAGTGATCCTTTGTGGGTCGGTTCCTTTATAGTTGTGATTTAGGGTAAGTGATCCAGTAAGAAACCTGTGTGGTTTGGATTGTGGTTGGTTTTGTCCTTTGTGGACGAGTTCCTTTGTAGGTTTGTGCAACCGATGTGGTTGGGTTGCCGACCTTGGTGGCTATGGGTTTCCCATCGGATCTGGCTCCTTGAGCTTTTTTATTCTGTTCTTGATTTACTGTTATTGTTTTGTCATTTTTGTATTATTAGATTTAATATTATTCTTGTAATATTTGTTGTTGTAATATTGGCTTGTATTAAGGATTTTTTGTAACCTACTAATTTTTCCATAATAGTTTGATTAAAGTTTATTTATTTGGGCTCATCACTGCGGGAATAAATTCTCAACAATATATATATATATTATCTTAAGCACTATAACTAATTAAAATTTGTGTAGCATTTTATGCACGAGAAAAATGACACCTTATAATATTAAAAAAAAAAAAAAAAACAGAGGATCTTATCTTTAATTTGGTGAATAAACAAAAAAGAGACGATGTTGAGATGTGGAGGCCCGTTTGATTATTTTTTGAAGAAAGTTTCTATCTTCAATGAAAATACTCTTGAAAAAGTGAATTTGAAAATAGTTATATTTAAAATATTTTTGCATAATTAAATAATATATATGTCAATCGTCAAAAACTTCAGCCTCACTGGCTAATTGCTATTAATTGTTTAAGTGGATTCGAGAAAATTTTATTTTTGGTCCGATAATTTAACATTTGTTTATATTTTTTATCTCAATAATTATGAAATATTTATGTAAAGGATAATAATTTACGATTTTTTCACTTTTTGTTTTGTTGTTAAATAATCACGTGGTCGTTTTAAAGGAAAATTTCAACATGTGAGAGGCACATGTTGCACGGATAAAGCTACAGACTCCCTAAGCCTTAATCATACTTTGAAATCCTTTTTTTTCCAAATTTTGTCCCAAATCTCCCTATAAAAAACCATAATTGCAAACAACCAAACAATCAAAGAAGAACTAGATAGTTCCTACAAAATTGAGCCTTCGTGACCCTAACCAAATAGTTATGCCAGAAATTCACCTTCTTTCTCATGACAAACAACTCTAAATTTTCTCCACCTTGCAAATAAATCCACACCCGCTTATAATATCGTTATAGATATGGAACCATTTTCCCTAATTTGAGCTCGTTGCATGCTTACCACAGTTAAACTTGATCTTTAATTTTGTAGTATTTGAATCACTTGTTGAAGCCATATTTTCAATTTGAGATGCCCAACTCTTGCGAGTTTGGAAGGACCCAAATGATAGTAGCCTAATTTTGTTATTCTTATTCTCTTGCTAAAAGTTACAGTTATAATTCCTCAAAAAACAAAGCATTTACTTCTCACATGCCAGCATTCCCTCCAAAATGCCCCAATTAATATTTAATTGTAAGGCGAAAAATGAGAAAATTTATAAGTTATTGTTCTTCCAAATTTTAGGGATAAATCCAAATTGCCCCCCCCCCCCCCCCCAAATAGCAAAAAGCCCTCCTAAAAGAATGACCAATTGCCTCTCCAACCAATCAAGAAGTATATTACCCCTTTCGCAGGATAGTGTAGTTCACTCACCCATTTTGCGATTGATTTAGCTATTCTTGTTTGTAATTGATCACTTTTACTCCTAATTACTAAATAAACTGCACATATTTTCGTAGAAACTACATAAAATCCATAGAACAAAACCTCCAAAAGAAGATAAAAGCGTGCTGCAATATAAAGAAAGAGATAGTGATCATTTTTTTCGACTTTTATATTTAGTAATTAGCTAGGGGGTAAAAGTGATCATTTACAAAATAAAATAGCTAAACCAATCAAAAAAATGAGCGAGTGAACTACACTGTACAACAGAGGGGGGTAATATGTTTCTTTATTAAAAGGGGGGTAATATGTTTTTTTTTTTCAGGGTTTTTTTTTGCCATTTTTCAATATTTCAGGGGTAATTTGAATTTATCTCCAAATTTTAGTATAAAGAAACAAATTATGAGTTTAAATAAAATAAAAATTTTGGGCGCAAGTACTGCGTGCCACCGTATCTAATTGTTTTTAAAGTAAGAATCCTGTAATTATTAGGACCAAAACTTAACAAAACTAAGCTATAGAACCAAAAATGAGATTTTTTCGAACGGACTCATAAGTGGTTGATATATACACACACTTATAAGATTATTTACACTTAGATTTTTTTAAAAATACAAATTACACTTTCCCCCAACTTTTTTTTTTTAAAAATTACATTGAACCCAACTGCTCACCCCATTAGAACAATATTGGCGGAGAATGCTATTGACAATAAAAAATTTAATAAGTTTTCAACTTTACTCCTCATCCAATATTTCGCATAATTATTAACAAAAAAATTCTAGTAATACTTTTATAATTGTAAAGGGATAAATATAATATATAACTAAAGTCAAAAGACTGTATTTTTAATAAAATATGTTATTTCCAAATTATTGCCACTGAATAAAAAATATTCTTTGATGAATGAAAAGACTAGCCATAGTGCTAATAATTTATGCGAAATGCTGAATGAGGACAAAATCTAAAATTTATGTAATTTTTTTTTGCTTACATGAATATATTTCAGCAAACCCCAACAGAATAGGTATAATTGCAAATGAAAAATTCTTATAGGAGATCCAGATATAATTAAAAAATATTCCATGGGAAAAATATAATTTCTCATTTTTTAGGGCAGTTTAAGTGTATATATTTATATTTGCATATGATAGACTGTGGGTAGAAAAGCCATGAAAATGACTTAAATTTGCATAGTCCAGCAATAGGGAATTGGAAGGGGTTTTTGTAAGGTTTGTGGTAGGTTCTTTTCAGTCTCTCTTTTCCTCAGCCACAAAAGTTTTGTCTGTGTTCAATTCAGCACTCCCCCCCCCACCCCTCTTTTTTTTATTTTGTTACTTTTTTTAAAGTTCCCTTGAAAGCCAAATATATTGATTGTCAATGGGCCCAACCCTTTTTTTTTGTGTATCTTTTAACATATTTTCTGTCGGCTGAGTTTGAAATTTCTACATAAATTACTCAAAAAAGAGTTTTGTGAAAAATGTGGAAAGTTAGAACCCTTTTTTTTTAAAAAAAATAAAATAAAATCTTTCCCTTGAAATGCATTAATTTTTATTTGATCCTCTTCCAATATTTGGGGCAATTATCCTTCACCAGGACGGACTTTTTTATTATCTGGGCACTGCGTAATTTGTACTGAAGGTCAGGCACATTCGTTATATGTGTAAAAATAAGTAAGAATAATGCATTTGTAGATGAACTAAATTAATTTTTACGGAGCTAAAGGAGTGACGAGTGCGTAATTTTCTTTTTTTACATCCTCACTTGAAGATATGAGGGGTATTTTGATAATTTCATAAAGAGAGTTTGAAGCTACAATGATCATTCTCTTTGTTGGAAGCTCATCGATCACATCAACTCATGACTAAAAGACGTATTTTACGATTATCACTTACTAGTGTCTGTTGTTCCACACAGATGTGATCTTTAAATAAGTCACCAAAAAATAAAACATTTGTGGGATATCTTCAAAAAAAAAAATAGCAAATTAAAGAAAATAAGATACCAAAAAAGTGTTCGTCATAATAAAAAAATATAGATGACAATGTACAAACAAACAGACAACACATCAAAATTCACTTTTGTGCAGAGATTTTTGTCAAAATGAGGTTGGCCGAAAAACTACACTTCGAAGTTTTTAAAGGGTTGAATTGAAAAGAAGAAAATGATGGAGAAGCAAATTTAGAAATTGGACCACAGCAATGCCCACACTGCTGAATTTTGGGGTTAACTTTCAGATTTAGTAAAGAAACTGTACTAAATGAAAAGGTCCCCAAGATGGTGAGCATTTGAGACGCTTTTGCTACGGAAACTATGTGTCTGCTATTATACAAATCGCCCTCAAATTTACACACGCTGAATTGTCATCAAGTCACAAAAATTGATTGATGTACACATCAATGAATAAACAAATGGTTGCATAGGTAATTATATAATTTAGGTAAATTGCATTTTACCCCACATAAAAGTACCAATCAGCATTTTGCATAATTTCGCTACGAAAATGATGATATGTACTATTAAACAAATTGACATATAGGCACAAATTTAAGTGATGTATGTTTATTATATAGTTACGGGAAATTGCATTTTACCCCCATATAATGGCACTAATAGGAAGAAAGACCCCTAGACGGAAGGAAAAAATGATTATGAGGAAAAAAGAAGTTTATTGTCTCCCGCATCAGAATCGTATTGTCCTTTTTTGTTCTATAACTTTTTTTGCCTATTATTGATTCGGTATTTTTACAGGGCCCTGTTGCATTTAACCTCAATTTTCTTGTTTGCACTACTGATATATCTTGAAGTCCAATCCATTCCCAATGCAAAAGCAGCATCAGAATTTGCTTAGAAACCACTTGATTGCTGCACCCCCCACCCCCACCCCCTCCCCCTGATATGACTTGGATTCTAAGTATGATGATTTTCTGTTAAACGCCCTTTAAATCATCAGAACTTGTCTCTGATATTTTCAACTCAGAGTTGGTAACCACAATTTGAGCTGAAGAAATTTCTGTCGCTATTAAGCTATCCTCGGAGAAGTTTCACTTTCAGCAGCATAAAAGAGTGCGGAAATGGGGCGGCATTCGTGCTGCGTTACGCAGAAGTTGAGGAAAGGCTTATGGTCTCCTGAAGAAGATGAGAAACTGTATAATTATATTACAAGATTTGGCGTCGGTTGCTGGAGTTCCGTCCCTAAATTAGCAGGTCATTGGTTTGTTTTCTCCTTATATGCACATTGATTTTCTGCTTTTCTTGTGGTTTTAGTGTGTTTGAAAAGATGGGATTGTGAGCTGCAGGTTTGCAAAGGTGTGGGAAGAGTTGCAGGCTGAGATGGATTAATTACTTGAGGCCTGATCTCAAGAGAGGAATGTTTTCACAGGAAGAGGAGGATCTCATCATTGCTCTCCATGAAGCTCTTGGCAACAGGTCTTACTACAACCACCACACCCCTTATGTTTAAGCATATTGCAAATGAACCACGTCAACTTTAGAAAATTCTACTAAAATCCCTGCAGTTGTGTTTTACATTATAGATTTTGTTGAAGATTGAATGATGGTGGGAGCTGCAATGTAATTTTTTAAAATTGAGGGGTTCTTTTGCAGTATGTTTAAGTATAATTAGCTCTTTGCAATAGGAGGTGTTTTTGATATGATTGTGGACTGGAAAAAATGGGCAGGTGGGCACAAATTGCTGTGCAGTTGCCAGGAAGAACAGACAATGAAATCAAGAACTTCTGGAACTCAAGCCTGAAGAAGAAGCTGATCAAGCAAGGGATTGATCCAAACACGCACAAGCCCGTAACAGAGACGCAAGTGATTAAAGATGAGAAACACTGCAGAGACTCAAAACCACCTCATGTTCTACAGCCAAAAGGGCTTCCATATTTAGAAGCCTCAACTCAAACGGAACAGCAACGGTGTCATTTTGGCAGCGCAATCTGCACCGATGCAGGGGCGAATTTTCTGAGCAAGCAAGCCTATGAGCCCATGTTCTTGTCTGAGTTTCAAGAAAGCGTTGATCCCAATGGATTTCATCCAAACATTTTTCTATCTCATCTTCGGCCTTATGATCCCATTAATCCCAGTTGTGCATTCAACTCACTGCCAAATTTGACAAACTTTGATCACCAGAACGTGGCGGAAAACGACTATTCCGACAGTTCAGCCTCAAGAATGAGTGCATATCTGATGAATGAAGTGAAGGAGAGCTCAAGCAACAGCTCAAATGTGAACAGCCAGACGAAGAACGACTTGATCGTAAATTGTGGCACGTTTTCGTGGGACAGTGAGAACAAGTTGGAATCAATGTTTAGCTTCCAGTTCAGTGGGATTGAATCTGAGGAAAGGAAGCAGAGTCCATGGCAAGAAGCTGATCGTCAGAGTTCAGGAGAATTTAGTGATTATCAGCAGTTCACATCACTTTCTCAGGAGCTGAGTGCAGCAAACTTGGATGCCTTTCAGCAAATATAATCTGTAAAGTTTGGTTTTCTTCACTCTCCACACATATACATATATCAAATACATACACAGATTTCTTGATAGTTGTAGTGGAAGCTTTTGAGGTGAAAATCTTTTCTTTTTTTTTTCGTTTCCCAAATCTTTTTTGGGTTCTTACCCTTTCCATGATTCAACTAATTAATAAACAGAAAGTTGTTGTGAAAATGTACTTGAAGAATTGTAGTTGTTTGAGGTTGCAAGAAGATTGTTTATGATGTTATGAAAGAGTGCTTTTGTTTTGTGGTCCAAACCTTCCCTGAGATACCAACCAGCTTCAAGTAAAGGTTTGTTCTCTTTTTTCTGGGGCTGGAAAATTCTAATCCGAATCGGATTTGCGGCACTTGTTATTTAATTGGTATATATAATTTAAAAAGAATGAGTTTGTTGATCGTATGGTAAGTGTGATAATACTTATAATATGATTGTTTGATTGATTTGTTGTATTCAAAATCTGATTCAAATAAAAAAAATAAATGAAAGTTCGATATGAAATTTTCTAGTCTCAACTACAAAAGATAAGATATATTCGTTTTTTTCAATACTAGAAGAAAGAGATAAGACTTTTTGAATTTCTATAAGTTCAAAATTCAATTACTTTTTAAGTTTTTTTGTACAAAAATAATAACCTCCAACAACTGTTATTAAATTACATAGTTTAAATTTTCACTGAAAATATTTTATTTTGACGACGCGACAAATAATCTCAATTAAAAATGTTGGATTGATGAATTTTCTTATTATTGTCAATGAACTAATCATAAGTTAATTGCCTTGATTTATGATTCAACAAAAAAGTCCCAAAGCAAATCATGAAATCCTACACCTAATTGATGTCAGGCTACAACCATGTGACATTCCAGCTCTCCCTTCACAGTTGATTCACTCCATCCAGGACAATTGAGCCAACTAGTAACCTATGTTGAGAACAGGATTTGTTGTGATCCAACAGTCAACAGTAATAAAACGTAACGTACTCAATTCACTATAAAATGAGCCCACCAGATTAGATTTTTATAAAATCGCCGACTCATATTGAGAAAAGGATGATATAATCTTTCTATTTTTAGTAAAGCTTCAAGATTTGATCATCTTTGAAAAGATAGGTTCCTTACCCTATTTTAGGACATGCCCAAAATATGTCTATATTTGGAATTCACAAGAAAACCATCTCAAAAGCCTTTCACCACAAACAATTGGAACCGAAATAGCCAAAAAGAGGTCTTGGGACCCAAGTTTCTTAGTGATTTGGTGAATGACATGATACATAGGCAATGATCTAAGTGTACATTATGTGACCGCCAACACAATCGTTCGGTGGTTTCGTGTTCAATTCTTTATTTGAATGTCACGAGTTTGAAACTTATTGATGATGTAACGCTAACCAATTATGTGCGGCGTATTATAAAATGGTAGTAACAGACCTATAATGCTTGATCTAGTGAAAGTTGAGTTTGACTCATTGGTATGTTAGTGGGACTATAGTGATCAAGTTAGAAATGTCTCGACAAATTTTGATGAAAAGAACATTCTACTGTAGCCCATAATGCTTAATCTAGTGAAAATTGAGTTTGACTTACTGATATGTTGGTGGGACTACAATGATCAAGTTAGATAATGTGTCAATAAATTCTGATGAAAGGAACATTGTATTGCTGGTGGGATAGCCACAAGGGCTTTATCTTAGCTTAGCCTTTTCTAATAAAAAAATAAAAGTAAAGTGTGCATTATTTTTCTATCTCTCTTAGGTGGTTGAGACGTACAAATGATGACATATACAGTCCCGTAAATACGAGAAATAAATAGAATATGCAGTTGCAACTTTCATTTGAAGCATAGGGTAAAAGTTTATACAAAACCATTAGCCCATTGTCATTGAGGAGATGGACCAATCTTCCCAGTTACATCAATTTACATCCTTTTTGAGTTGTGACTGCTTGATATGGACTAAACCTGCAATTGTCACTTTCACCCTGCTTGTTTTGGAGGCGCTAAATAGCATTGAAATCATGGCCCAAAACAGACATAATTTCACAAGAAATCAGTACAGGAAAATGACTGTCCTAAGCTAAGATCTCAGTCGTCGCCCGGCCACCGGAAGATCTGATCTATGTTTCTGAGACATCTGAGGTAACGGAATCCCACATGAGCTTTTTGTAGTGGAAGCTACAACATGTGTTGAAAAGGGCATTTCTTGATGGATTTGTAACTGAGAAGTTACAGTTGAAGAACAGCTGAAAAATTTAGCTAATGGTCATGACAGTACAGTTACTATGTTGTAAGAGGGACAACTCTGTTAATTGGATTCTCAGTTTGTTGAGGCTTAAGGTTGGTGGACCAAACTATTACATTTAGGCAATTCAAAGTCGAATATAATTTTTCATATTGATAAAGGTCTATGAAGTTGAGATAACCTATTATTATAACTATAAAGAATTTAGCCAAGAAATATGATGTAATAATCAAGACCGTCGGACCTCTTTTATATTTGTTAAACCATCTTATTGAACGTAATTACGACTAGTAAAATAACTTCTGAATGATACACTTTAGTTTTTTTGACAACATTTATAAGGCATTCACTTTATCGGTTCTTAATTCTTAATCCGCGTGAAATGACATGTCACAAGAATATTCTTGATCAATTCCAAGACTCCCAATTCAAGAACAGTCGCCACCTTATCTACAGAATTATCAAAATAAAAGGGTGTGATGCCCCCGGACATGAACTTCTCAATGCTATAAGGATCACACCTTAACATCAAATGGATGACCATATTGTAAAAGAACAAGGAGACTCTCATACGTTAGAACACACCTGTCTTGATGAGACTTATCATATTAGGCACAAGAAAAATGGTATAGGCCCATAGGCCCAGAGTAGCCCATAGAGCTCTGGATGTTGATGTGATTCTGGTAATATGAATGACCTTGGGCAACCCTGGACAGATGTAGTCTTTCTGATACATTAACCATTCACATGTAATAATTATATCAACCTTTGATTCATGTGTCCAGGTAACTCATCATTCATGGATAACAATATGCTCAAGACAACAGTGACAGAATGTTAGAACCTTCCTACACCTCTCCATGTGTATGTATTCCAGCCTGATAGATTGTAAGCTGGTGTATGGCCTTAGCAAACAGTTCTCTCAGATCGGGATGGTGAGTGACTACATGTCGAGCAGCTCCCTCCAGCACACTCAGAACTCTAGCTTGTTCTAGTGCTTTGCTGTTACCGGCATTTATCGCTAGGTTGCAGAGTAATACAATCTCGTGCAGATGCAATGGACCTCGATCGTTGCTTCTCAGCAAATTCATTAGCTTTGGCACCCCATTGAACTCAATAATTGCTTGCGAATGCTCTTTGCGATTATAATTGTCATCACAGACAAATTTTCCTAAAGCTTTGGCTGCTTCAGCTGCAACGTCAAGATTCCTACGACCGAGCTGTGCAACCAAAGATTGCACGACCCGTTTCTCCTTTGCAGGAAACATTGATGCTAGACAACCAATAGCCTTAATAGCCGGAGTCACCAAGGGCGGGCTTGCATCCTCATTTATCACCCTCAAGAGCTGATCCAAGACGACCTTTGCAGCCGTTGAACTTGGGTTAAAAGCAGCACGTTTAAGATCGTTATTAGACTCAGCCACTGCAGTCAACTCCATCACTACCATCAAACAGTTCATCTTTAGTTCCACAGGCTCCTTCTCGATAATCTTCGCCAAAACGAGCAAAGCCTTAGTCTCAGTAATTTTCCTACTATTCGACAAACTCCCTTTCGCCAACTTCCATAATGCAGCGGCGCAACTCACTTTAAGCCTCAATTTCACCTCCGGGGACTCCATTTCCCTCTCTTTCTCCTTCCTATGACTGTGATGCCTACTCCCCTCAAAACTATTACCACTACCAAGACCACTTACACCTTTCTTCACCATCTCTTTATTAATCTGAACAATCGAATGCAAGCTATTAACCGTCTTCCGTGAATTCGCCTCCTTAAACTCCTCCAAATCCACATCCATACCCAAAAGGGCCACCAGCGGTCTCGTCACATTCTCCTTACCAAACTCCTCTTGCACATTTGCATCCATTTCCACCATTCTCGACACCAAATTCACCAATGTCACTTGAACCCTCATAGGCGCTTCCGATAGCGCTCTGGCAACGACTTGAACCCCCAATGCATCCGTGATCATCCTCACACGGCCTTGATCATCCGCCAAATTACACAAAGCACTGGCAGCAGCATTCTGTGCATCAAGATTCCCACTTTCTTTCAACAACTTCAAAAGGGGAGGTATCCCATTCTCTTCAACTATAATCTTCTTGTTCCTATCATTACCCTGTGCTAAAATTGCTAGCTCGTTGGCAGCCTCGGCCCGGCCCATATGGACAGCAGCTATGTAAGGCCAAACCCAAGCTAAAATAGGATCAGTAGTAGCAATCGGTGGCAGAGACAGATTAATACTCCAATTATCAGTGTCTTGACTGAATATAGAGAGAACCCATTTAATATCAGCCAATGAAGAATCAAGTAAAGCCGAGACCTTCTTGAAATCCGCCGCCGTGGTGATGGAGAGCACGTGGTGGAGGACGTTGGTTTTCTTGTGGCGGCATTTGCGGGCAAGGGTTAGCGCCCGGTCGAGGGCCTTCATAACATCCAAAGACACGCGGCGGATGGGGCGGTCGTAGACGCCGGGGGAGGTGGTGGTGAGGCGGGCGGCGGAGCGAAGAAGCTGAGAGAGCTCGGTTACTTGGCGGGCGAGTTCCGAGTTTTCGGGCTTGAAAGACTCGGCTTCTTGAGCTGACTTGATAGCTCGATCAGCGAGGAGGATTGGGAGGGAGAGCACGTCTTGGATTGATTTCTCTTCCTCAGCCGCCATTACCATTGAAACCAAGAAACAACAATAACCCTATGAAAACTGCAAAAAGAGCAGGAATTCACAAAGCAGATGACGGAGAAGACTACCTCGGCTTCGACAAGAATTATGGTCCAGTGGCTGAGGAAAGTTCGACTGCGTGCTGCCGTGTGTACAACGGAGAACGTAATATCTTTTGAATGCTGTTGCAAGTCGTTGCTTTTGGGTGTATAATAAATAATTTTTTATATTTTATATATATTATAAATAAAAGTAATATATATATATATATATTATATTAAAAAAATTAAAAAACAAAAATTAATTTATTAATTAATATATAATTTAAAAAATTGACTAAATTAATTATTTTATTAATTAAAACAAAATTCGACTTTTCATAAAAAATTGGTACGTCCATGTTAATTGCTACTTGTGAGGATACAAGTTTTTTTTGTATTAGTATAGATAGATAAATAAAATTACAATTATATAATAATTTTTAATCTTTAATCTTGGCTTTTAATTTTCAGTGTTTGACATAATAATTAAAATTTTATTGATTAGACATCACAATTGTATAATTTTATTAATTAATTTAAATATATTTTTATTTGACATAAAAGAATTATATAAAAAAAATAAGAATATATATTTCCATTAAATACTGAAAATAGAAATATAAACAAAACAAACCGGCTTTCGCGGAAATAAAGCAAAGCTTCCCTCTTTTGTCATTTTGACAAGGAAACGACGCAGTACTTTACAACTAAGGAACCTAACATTTTGACTTGACCTTTGGTTTTAAGTCTTTTTATATTAGTTTGGTGGAAATCAACTCAAGTGTTAAGACACGAGGAAGCCCTGCTTGAAATTGAGGTTTTATAAATAACGTTGAAATTTAATAAATAAATATAAAGATCATTGAAATTGGATTTTATCATAAATATGTGAATCGTCATTTTATTTTATATAAGTTTTTATAATGTATTTTTTTATTATTTTGACCATATTATAATTGGTTTAGATTTAAATGAATTGCTTTTTTACCTTTTCTAAGAGAATGATCAAATTCATGTTGATGGTAATTAAAGTTGCCCTATGATTGAAAATTTTAAGATTTGTCAATGATGGAATCTAACTTTTATCACTTGCCAACAACTCTTGGATGTAAATTTTGATTCTTTTTAAAAAGTTATAATCGAAATTCCGTACAATATTAAAGTTTGGATGCTTAAAACTATTACAATTTTGTGGGTCGAGAATTGTTCATACATCAACACAATCTTCACATAAACAGAGATAATTGGACGCATAATTTGATTGAAAAATGATTTATTTCTTATTAATTAGGACAACGATAATATGCATTGGCATGTATATAATAAGAAAATATTAGAGTTTATGGTAAGTTTTTGACATAAATAAAGAATAATTATAGATACATCACCAATCAAAATCATCGACTAAAGAAAAATTTTTAGTCGGACCACGTTTAGTCGAATCAAATTAATTACAAAATAAGTGTATCACACTTGCTACGTAATTAATTATTTTTTCTAAACTATACATCGATTACATAATAAATATATTACACTTGTCATATAACTAATTTGAATTTGTCCCATGTGAACAAAAATTTCCCTTTAAGGCATAAAACCCTAAGCCCACCCATTGGAATTTGAGGAACATATGACTGACCGACTGTATTCAAACCAGCTCAGCCTGACCAAGCAATAAAGCAGACACCCACGCACCACAACTTTTTTCTTTTATTACATACAGCTTTGCTTTGCATGAAAGGGGAGAGAATGCAGAAAGGTTTTGAAGAATAAAGGCGTGGTTGGGGGCTTTAGAAAGTTGGAAAAGTCGTGTGAGGAAAGTGCTGACTTCTGACTACTCAAAGCCACAAAGCGAATGGACTATGTATTTATAAATATAAATATAAATATATGAGAAAGAATTTGGACTATATATATATAAATATAAATATATGAGAAAGAATTGAAGGCCAAGTCAATTTCACAAATGTCCCAATACTAAAATCATCAAGCATTTATGTTAGAACGTAGTCTACGCGAAAATCAAGTACGTAGGTCTGCTCAAATCAAAATTTTTAGACCTTACAAATATAATGTTTTTTAATTTAAATGGATTTCTTTTCTTCTTTATTTATTCTCTTTGATTATATTTCTTAGGTTTAGAATTAGTTACACTTACAACTTTCTGTAAAAATATAAATTAATTACACCTTTTCCTGATGAGTTACGGAATTACTTTTGCACTCTTTTGGAAAATTTTTATTTTTATACCTTTTTCATTAAGATTTGAATGGAAAAATATAGAAATCATCCAAAAGTTTATATAATGTTCTAATTATACTTTTAATTCAACATTTCGTATAATTTATTTACAAAGATGCATTATTAATATATATAAAGTCAAAAAGGTGTAGTTGTAATATGATATTGTTCTCGATTATTAACGTTGGATAAAAATTACCTATTAATGAATGAAAAAACTAGTCATATTATCAATAATTTATATGGAATGGTAAATAAGGCATAAAAAAAAAAAGTTTATGTAGCTTTTTTATGTTGATATAGACATTTTCCATCCAAGTTGTAACGAAATGGGTATAATTGTAAATGAAGAATTTCTGTACAATTTTAAAAATTTTTGGGAAAATATATATCCGCATGTTGAGAGGAGGTCATATTATTAACCGTAATTTTAAACTATTGATGTATTTAATAAACCCCTGATGTCATAATATAATGTGGTAAATAATAAATCATACCTAAAACAAGAGAGAGAAACTAATGTACGTGGAACAATTCCTTCAATACCTACTCTCTCCAAATTATTGATTGTCATTGTTATGTATATAATAACACACACTACTATGTTGGAATAAGCATAAGATTCAGTTAATTAGACCTAATTCATATGGTAAAGTTGAGATTCAGACATTATTCAATTCATAATTTTAGTGTCACATAGTATTACTCTTCATCTATTTTCAAACAATTTTACTCAATTACAATTGTTTCCAGTTAGATTAATTATTTGCTGATATAATATTAATGATTGATATTCAGGATGTAATGAAATCTGCATGCATTTGACCAGAGTAAGGAACATAAGAAGGGAAAAAGGCTGGTTTTAGTAATCTTGGGACCTAAACTATGTCGAAAAGAAGGAGAAATGACAGTTCACAATTCATGTAAACTCTTTTACCTAGCAATGAAGCGTTCAAACTAAAAATATGTGATACAGAACATAAAACTGAAAGCAGAGAGTTCAATCCATTACGAAACGACACAAAACTAACGAGAACAAGCTGAACAAATAGCAGGATTTGTTCCAAAGTGATGAGAGAGACCTACTCGTGTCCTGTCAGAGCTTAGCTATTAGACCAGAGGAAATAGACTTAGCGACCCCATTGTCTTTCACATCGTTCTCTTTTGCATCCATGTCGCAGGCATTTGGAGGCACGTCTACTGCAGGGGAGCAGTTGAAGAATCCGTGTGGCTGCCACCCACAAGCAACGGCATTTTTAGCATACTTTGGGAAGGAAAATATAGCAAATGGAGATGAATTCGGAACAGAGGAATCTTAGCGCAGTGAAAGGATCAAGCAAAAACCAGCCCAGATAAATGATGTGTCTCTCAATTATCAAACCATATTTGTATAAATTGCAAAATACAATTTTCTGAGCTTAAAGGAGGATAATCATAAATGCTATGGGGTACTATTCTCCTTATGAGATACAAGTGAGTATTGCACATGAGAAAAGAACATCATGTGGACAACATACCTGAAGCACGAAACCAATGTGTTCTACTGGCATAACAGGCCAGTCTTCCAACCGAGGAACATGTGTAATTCCAAAAACATACCTGCATAAAAAAAATAAGTCAAAACAAAGGAGAGATTCATTTTTCACCACAATGCTTCGCTCCATAGGTAACATATGAAATTGAATGGCAAATGATGATCATTAATCGCCAAGGGTACTGTCAACGACTAGTATATATAGACTCAAAAGTTGACAGTATGAAAGAAAAAGAAACTGGATATAGCAAATAAATAAGAACTTTAAGCAGTTTAACATTAAAAAAGAGAAATATTAGATCAACTAAAATATGTACTAGATTTAAAGTTCAGTTGTTTTATGGTACTACTATTTGCAAGGGGTAATTGAAAAGAAAATATTTAGGGCATATCTGGAAGATAGACACCATGTCTCCAAACCATGGTTGATAGCTTGATGATAATGAAATTGCAGATCCTATTAGAAAATACATTGAGTTGTGTTCAGGAAACTGACCAGAGCACAATATCAGCTTCTTCCAGAGACCGATTTTGCTTCACCCAAGAAGCCAACCCCTCTCCGACACGTGGATTCTGGTTAGGAAACTCTCCTCCGGGGAAATCCTCCCCACGTGCATATGGTGTAACCCATAGGTTATGCTTCAGAAACGCAGCTCTTCTCAGAAACTTGGCCTCGGGACCAGCCAATGGCAAACAATTCGAACCAGGTACCAACTTATAGCCTGTCAGCTGTCCATTACGATTGACACTTCTTGTGTTCCTTATCTGCAATTTTAGTGGAATGAGGTTAGTATCATAATCTAGGTGAAACTCGTTCGAAGTACATGAGCAACATCAGAACCGAATATTCTGCCTAACAGCATTTTAGATTAGAAAAGATAGAAGCACATCCACAACAATTGATGAGAAGAAAATATCTCTTTCTTCAGAAGGTACTAGCTATGAAAACTGAATGTGGTTGGAAAAAACAAAGTTGCATATAAAAGATGACTAACAAAGATATGAAGAAGATGAGTTGGCTGATGATTCTTACAATCCAGTGACGGGCTGATAATGGATCACAATCACGCATGGCTTCTAATTCAGATCTAAGTAAAGTTTCCTCAGCATAGAATGCATTGTTGTGAACATTATCCTTTCCAGGTTCTTCAACTCTGAGGTTCACTTCAACAACCTAAAGAAAATGGAGCAGCAGCAGAATAACCAGATACAAATCAGTAGTTCGATCATAGCATGAGAGAATCTGAATTACATACAAATAAAGTTATAAATTGGAAAGTCAAGAAGCATTAACTTCTAGGGTACTGCAAACCTAACAGATAGCAAAATGACATGTATCCATGTGAACCTGGAAATCAACAGCAGAAAGTTACTAACTTAAGACAAACCTGATTGTGCATTTCTCCAGGCTTAGAGTCAACTGCCATATCCATCCGAGCAACAAAAAAGTGTTGATGAACTGGAGCATATAATCCTGGTGCAATTGTTGTACCGTATTTTCTAGATTCTCCAGGTTGTAGTGCTCCTAAACTAAGAATTCCAGTAAGTTTAACTTCAGCTTCAATTTTCCCATCCTGCAGAAGCGAACAGACTACTGAATCCCAGGATAATAAAGAAAAGTCTCTTGGTTGGGCTAATGGGTTAGAAACCCTTAGCTTCAGAAAATAAAGATAGTTTGAAGAATGCTGTAACTGCTCAGAAGGTACTCACAGAAGAACAAAAAAATGGAAGTGGAGATCATCCGATTTTATGTCACATTACTTTTGTAGAAATCTATTAGTTGGAAGCAACCTGCACTTATCATCACATCTTGCTGACAAAAGTCTCTTCATTTTCTTGGTTATTGCTTTATTTCTTCGCCTTATTGGGAAGCTTACTATGTCAAAATAAAATAGTATTGCCGCTTAGTGCAAGCAAACTCATAGGCTAGTTTATAAGTGGAATGTCATAAATTTGAAGCCAACATATGAAAGTTCCCAACTTCAATCATCTTAAATGGAATGTAAGATATGCAAACTCCTTGTGGTAAACGTTGCTTACTTGCCTGATAAAAGTGCCAGTAGAATCCATATTCATAATTAGCCACAGTGCAAATAAAAGAAACAGTGAGGCGCCTTGATCGCCGAACTTCTGCTAGACCAGTTCTCCAATCTTGATGCTTCCACAGGATTCCATGATCTTCTTCATGCAAGCACACGCAGTTTTCAATAGTTTCAACACCCCCAGTAAAATTTGTAAAATGGGCATCAAAGTATTTTATGTATCCCAAACAATCACATCCCTAGAAAGAAGAATGATTAGTGTAGAATTGGACAGCAAGATCAATGCACAACAAACTCAAAGTGAAATGGTAATCCACACAGGAGACAGAGAGGAAACCTTCTTAAGAGAATGAGCATTCTTCCCGAGGCCATCTTCCCCAGCGTCAAATGCATTCTTTCTGTAATGTGGTTCATTGGGATCTCCATAGGGCACGACCATCTCTACAAAACTCAACCTATGGGCTATAGGTCTCCTACCCCGACTACCGTCAACATAGGCAACAGAATGAATAACCAATCCCTCCCTCGGAGTGAAACCAATGCGGAAGTTCCACTGCCAATCCAAATTTCAACAATTAGTGTTCACATTTTCTAAAATGACACAAGCAACAAGAAAAGAATAAATAATAAATAACTACCTTCTGCCACTCAACATAATGTCCATTTATCCGAAAGCTCGGACCTTCAGGTTGAACAATTTGAAGGGGTTTTACATCACTTCTATCTACCCCTCCTCTTGTTTCACCAGGAGTATAATTTCTGAGTGGATCAGCTGGAGGCAAGGGAACAAGCTTACGATCTTCAAACTCAATTACTACCATATTTTGCATATCAACAAGCACATGAATTCCTTCAACCGGTCGCGCATAACCATTCTCCAGTGGGCAGTCACTCTCTGTTCGGCAAAATATAAGCGGTTTTGCCAGTCTACGACTAGGAGCATCAGCCTCACTGTGGTAACCAACGCACCTATTTGCAGCAACAAGACTGTGAAATAACTGAAACAGTTAACTGCTATAATTACATGGCACATTTGTATCTTACTAACCAGGGATCAACCATGACCAGATCCATATCATCAATACCCCTTCTCTTCATGGCTTCCATAAATGGAGGGTAATCTTTGACTATAGCTTCACATTCAGCGTATTCTGCAGCATCCTATTGGGAGAATGATAAGAAATTTAGAGAGTGAAATTATATATATCATGTAGACTAGAAAAAACCATAAATACAATCCATAAAGTCAAACCACATTATCAATTTCAGCTAAGAGCCCACACCTAAAAGAAAAAAAAGGAGAGAAGAAGAAACACTTATAAATCTAAGTAATATAACATGCTATCTTAATGCACCCTAAAAAAGTATTTTAGACACCAAATTCAGGTATGAATTTATGTAGTCACTTAAAGTATTTATGGCGGCTCAAACTTTTCCAAACACAAGCCTACAGTCACACAGTTCTTTCATAATTACCAAAGAGCCACTATCATTATAATATAAATAGTGACTTTAGGAACAGGGGAATAAAAGGTACATACAAGAGAAACCAATTTAAGCTTTAAATGTGTGATCCTCTTGATTTCATACCTCTGGTGGATAACCAGCAGACACTAGAAATTCCATTTTAGAAGATATTTATATCAACCAGACCTATTAAACATATGCATCAACCTTCTACCTATGCACACAACTACCAATGTGCAGAGTGCACTCTGGAAAATATAAAGGTTTGGCATACCCCAAGCCTTGCAAAATTTCTCTGTATGTGCATGCACCGTAACCATACCAGACAATAATCAAAGTTCCAGATGTTGTGCAACTCAAGAAAGATTATAGCATCAAACAGACAACTTATTTTTAAATGCCACCCCTATGGTCATTCTAGGACAAGTCTGTCTCCCAATTTGAATAAAACTATTTTTATTTCCTTTCTTGTTTACTTGTAGAAGAACTTCTCCATCCAAAATAACCCTCCCACCCACTCCCCAACCCTGAAAAAGGAAAACAATTGACTTTCCTCTTTTCCTTGTTATCTTCAACCATGCATAATGAGTCAATACATCAAAGCATATTCTAAAAGTCATGCCTTTAACCAGTGCAAAGATGATATTAGCTATGAATGGAGGAATCGAAAAGGGACCCTGGAACAAGTACCGTCATATATGAGAACAACAAGAAAGTACATATGCATCCATATATTTTTGTACTTCAAATCTATCATCATCAACAAGATGCAGCCAGTGCATGTCGAGTTGATCACTTGTGTTTAGATTCCATGAGATGTTATGTAACCTAGATAAACTTTTCCTGCCCAGTGGCATAGAATTGGCCAATATGGATCACAAAAATTTAATAAGCATCAACTGTTAGTTTCAAATACTAGGAACTCAAGGGCCAAACATAAACATAATAAATTGTAAAAAGGCTTTAATTAGACAGATATACCATTGGTGGCTGAACATCTGGGACAACTGTAGAAGAAATCACTTTTCCCCTATGATGTCCACCTCGCGTTGTAGCATGTACTTCTGCCAGCTCTACAATCCATACACTAGTCTCATTGGATCTTTTATTATAGACGACTAGTCTAGCTCGCCTTGGCGGGAGTTTACTAGGAATTTCTGGTCCTCCTTTTGCTCTAGGCAACAATGAGGGTTGAAAAGGGGGAAAGAAATAAGCATCTGCCAGGCCCACTACATGTTTTTCCGGCTCCAGCAGAACCACTTCAATAAACCTCATGCTATCTCTGACCTGGAAAGAGAGGAGAAGTCAGTGACAAAGTCAAGATAAAATAAAAAAGCACCTAGTTTAATCACATATGCATCATAGCTTGAGTGGGAGAAAAGAAAATAAAGTGCCCTAGTGAACCTCAGGGGTGGCTCCAGCAGCTCTGACAGTTGCTACAGCCACAGAGATTTCTGTAGCAGATAATGGATCCAAAGGATGTTTGGTTTGAGCCCTTGGCATGAGCTGGATCCCTGAACAGGCAATGAACTTATTAACGAATGAATAAAATTTCGATTTAAATTTAGAAGAATAATCTGATAGAGGTCTAACATACATCACACACTTTTTCATTCAATAAATATTTACATGTACTAACATAAATAACTGTCAGAGATAACTTGCTGGCAATTTCCAAGGATGCTAGTGGCTCAGGAGGAATGCAACATAATCAAATGATATACAAACTAAATAAACTCCAGATTATACTGCCACATATAATTCCAGGAAAGGTACAATCTAGCAGCATTTACATTAAAGAATGCAACACATTGATGTGATAACATTTCACCCTTCATCTGATGCAAACTTTGGGAACAACTAAGCAATAGAAGTGGGGCACCAGAACAGGCCAAATGACAAGTGAGGTGGTTAGTCAACACGCCTCAATTATAGATTATGTCTTTTATGCCATATAAGCAACGATTCCTCTACATATACGATAACAAGAAAAGGTCAAAAGCAAAAAAGGATGATGAACCAAATGCCATTATGAAGGGAACTATTTCCTAACAGTTATTTTTTTAGATCTACTTATTTTAGACATTAAATGGAATACCTGCAACCAAATCATGCTTTAATGAATAGATCAAAATTATAAAATCAAATTGAAAATTAATTATGGTCCAGTGACAAAGCATTGGAACTCCTTATCATTAAGTAAGTAATAATCTCCAAGCTGATATGATCTACACAATAAACACCAACATTCAGTTTACTAATAACCTAGAGGTCATCTACGAAAAGTGAGTTATACATAAAACTGATCCACAAATATAATACAGATTTTTTGGCATGGACTCCCAGCACCTGCTAAACGCATGCAAATTTATATCTCAAGTTCTAGTGTAAACCACTAAACATTAAAAAATCTTAGACCTAAAAATTCAGATGGCTGATTTAATTTCTTCTAAAGTCTACTTTTCTTGTCCTTTCAATATCCTCATTTTCTCCAGAAGTTCAAGGAGTAGATGGAAGAAAGATCAGCTTCAAATGATCTAACATAACAATAGACAGAAAAATTAGTCACCAGCAGTATTATATGCATAATCTAGTAGTGACTTTCATGCGCCTCTCTAGACACAAGCAAACAAATGACTGATCGGCCGCAGCACCAAGACACGAAAGAATAAGATAAAACAAACATAGTCACAAGAGGGGGGCACAATGCAAGTCAATCTGTTTCAACTGAACCACCATCAAGATTTCAAGATCTTGATCAACGCACATCACGCGCTACAGTGAAACATACAGGCTACACATATAGAATACGCTTATGCTAAACAATAAATTCCTCTACTCTTCTTCAAAGTTCAAACGTCAAGGACAAAATTATTTCCATGAACTCTCTTTAAAACAAAGAGAGAGAAAGGGAGGCAAACCTTTAGTAGTAGCTTTAGAGGAAGGATCCGGTCTCATTAAGGACGCCAAATTCTTGCTCTGCAGGTCTTTAGCGGCAGATGATACGCCCCAATCAGCAGCACCGGAGGCGGACGCAGTCTCCCTGCGGACTACGCCGGCGGCAGAAACACCAGCTGCTGTCGGAACGCAACTAACAGCAAGCGTCGCCTCTTTCTGAGCTGGGGCCATTGTAACTGATTGGCAAGCTCACCAAATCCACCACAATGCGTGTAGCACTCTACTGACATACAGCAAACACTGGAACTCCTCACACCACCACCACCACCACTACCAACAACAGCCGCGCCTCCACAATTACAGACACAAATTCCTCTACGTATAAGTGCAGAAAAGCGATCAACAACTAAAAATGCAAGCTATTAATTCACTCTGATCGCCAGTGCCTCTCTTTAGAGAGAGAAAGATGAGAAAACAGTATGGGAAAATGGGCTTATAGGGACCACAGATTGATGGAGCTTTCCGACATTGAAATTTTCGTAAAAATATTTTTCAAACTTTTGGATTTATTTTCCCTTAACTTTTTTTATAAGATAAGAGAGTGGGTGTGATAGGAATAATGGCTTTTAGCTAATAATAATCCTCTCTTGATACTTTGCATGATAAGGACAAAAGTCTTTTATATTAGAAGAAATAGCTCTTATTTTTTCGAAAACTTTTAATCAAAACTGATCTTGTAAACATCCAAATTGCATTTGCTACGTGATTAGTATACAATTTAGAAAAGTTATAAAAAAGACCATATAGTTTAAAAAATTATTGATGTTGTTGATATGCTCCGAAATGGGTTGTCAAGAACTTGAATGTCTCGAAAGCCCTAAGTTTTCTTTTTTCTAGTAAAGCGTCTTTTCAAAAATAAATTTATGAGAATCATGAAATCTAAATGGACAATCCTCATAGCAGGACATCAGCGCCGCACATTGCATTATTTGGCGTCGTCGGTGAAAACCAGGTCATACATCCATCTCAAGCACATGGCAACTACGATACTTTTGTGCATCCAACAACAATTACATATTATGAATTTGAGTGGCTTATAAGCTCTAGGGGTGTTCTCGGTGTGGTTTCGATTTTTTAAACCTATTTTCAAATCAAATTGTCACTGGTGGTTTTATAAAATAATTTTTTAAATTGTCCATTTTAAAATTAAAATCAAAGGAGCGGTTGCAAGCGGTATGAGGTTTCTAATACTTTAACAAAAATAAGATGTTGAGACTAACAAAAATCAATAAATGAAACAAGTATTTGTATGTAGCAAGAAAGAAAAACCAACGTTATGCATCATAGACCACCAACACTTTTCACAACTTTAAGTAGATTAAAATATAAGATCATATATATTAATTAACAAGGAAACACTTAATACAATAAAGGTCAATAATTGATTTTAGAGAGAATAGAGATAAAAGGCAAAAAGATAAAAAAAAAAAAAAGAAAAGAAAAAGAAGCGGTAAAAGAGAAAAGAGAGAAGAGGAAAAGGGGGAGATGAAAAAAAAGGGGGGGGGGAAGAAAAAATGAATA
The DNA here is from genome assembly GCF_000512975.1 of Sesamum indicum. Lineage (NCBI taxonomy): Eukaryota > Viridiplantae > Streptophyta > Magnoliopsida > Lamiales > Pedaliaceae > Sesamum > Sesamum indicum. Next base: position 71,030 of record NW_011628063.1, on the reverse strand, counting down.
ACAAATTGAGACAATCATTAGATGGTTTTAAAGAATTAAACAATAAATCCAAATATAAATTTTACAAAAATGAATTTTGTAATGTGCATCTTTGATAACATATGAATTTCGAGATTATATAATTTGAATATGATATTCTTCTAAAAGATTAATTATTTTATCAAGTTATTATATATAATTTAAAATATTAGTTGTATATTCAGTGGTGCAATTTGGTTTTTGCGAATTTTTTAAGTTTTAAATTAAAATCAAACCAATAGTGTGGTGCGACCTTACTCTAAATTTAGGATTGCAATTTGAAAAATAAATCATGAAAAAACGATTTGGTTCGATTTAGTTCGGGACGATTTTAGGCTGTTTTAAAATTTTTTTATCACCCATAATAAGCTCTAAGGCTTGCCCTCTCTAGTGTAGCATCTTTTAAGGACAAACTCATAAATTTTTAATTATACCTTATCAATTAACAATGGTATAATAAGTACTATTTAATTTGGTCTTCTAAGATGTTCAAGTGATAAATTTCATACTCTAAATACTCAACGATAGATATATATATATATATGTATGTGTGTGGATTTGAGGTTTTATATAGGGTTTATTTAATTATTTCGAAGATTTTATGCATGATCAAGAATTTTGGATTGTTATAATTTGTGATTATTTGAATTACTTCCAATTTGTAGAAATAAAATAAAATAATCAATTTTGATTTTTCAAATATATCAGACATAACAACATCAAATTTTATGCATTATACCACGTCAGTAGTGAAATTTATATTGTATAAATATACCATGATTTGTATTTTTGTTATTTTCAGATTTATTTTCAAAACAATAAAAATATATATAACAAAAAGGAAGAGCTCATCAGTTGATCAGTTCCTTGTCGTGTTAGAATTTGACTTCTAGTACAGAAAAATTCATGAGATAAATGTGTATTTTTTGCATGCTCCTAAGTAAAGGCTGTGTTAGTATATATTGAATTTTAATATTTAAATTATAATATATGTTCTTTCATATTTCATCTATTGATAATTGAGGTTAGTGGTGTTGGTATATGATTTTGATCATCGTATTTGTAATATATTTTTTTTAATACCATCGTCCCACTAAGACGCCATGTGCATATACATTACTAATCATTTATTCCCACTATCTCTGGTAATTCATCACATTATTATTCACTAATTCACATTAAAACGGTGGATGATTTCTATACTTATAAAAGGGGCATCATTTTACTTGTCTTGATACACACATATACATATATACTACATGTAATTATTCTATAAAAGAGAGGTATATTAGTTGTTGGAAGGTGTTCTTTTTTGTGGAGCTTTGGACTCTATTATTTGTCCAAAGTCAATTAGAGTCAGGTCAATAGTAATACTGCTCGACTAGTGAGAATTTGTTACAGTGGACTTGAATTTCCTTAAAGAAAGCGAGCAATGTGTGGACTGTTCCATGTGGACCTAGGTTTTGTTTTCACATTAATTTTTGTCTGATCTCAAGCACTCTATCAATGTGAAGGGTGGCTTTTGTTTTTTTTTTTTGGCTCTCTTTTAATCCATGCCCATTAAAAATATTTTATTCCATTATAATACTTTTCTTTATATGAAGGTGGCTGTTTATTTGAAATATTTTATAAGTTCTTATTAAATTTTTAAAAGTTCAAAAATATTAAATTTTATTTTAAAAATAAGTTTTTAAAGTGTTTGGATAAATAAGATGTTAGAGCTTATTAGATATTAGAGTATTTGGCATAATACGCTGTTCATGTTAGATAATGATCGAGAAAGCCATGGAATTATTAGATTTCAAATCATATAAATTATATTTTTGGCATATTTAGTTCATTTTTTGATATTAACATTCTAAATTATAGTCTTGTCTCATATTGGTCCCTTTAACTATTTTTTGGTGAAAATATGGCTAAATTTTTTACTTTAAGAGGGTCCAATGATTAATTTAAATTTGATTTTTCGTTCTAATCTTTTAAATTGTAAATTTATAAAATTAGTCCCTTTTTTACTAAAACCAAAATATTGTAGCTGGGCTGCAGAAAATATAGGATAAGATACTTTTTCTTCATTTTTTATGTTAGTTTAGTATATAGAAATCATTTCAAGTTTTTGTACGTAGAGTAGGATGTTAGGATGTGGCTATTTTGTATGGCAAGAACCTACATGTTGCCTACAACAAATATTTTTACAAGCTTAAATGACCAAATTCGACTCAAATCCAAGCCAATGAGTCAGGTACCATCTGCTCAGCTCAACATGTCCAAACTCTGTTGATTCAAACATACATGATAGATAATAAAGGGTATTAGACCAACCAACTCATCCTCAATCGCATTAATGGGGCAATGTCCAAAAATAGTACCTGCAGCAGCAGACCCAATACCAAATAACAAAGTTGTCGCGTCAGTAGTATTCAACACATTATAGGTACCTCACCAGAAAAGAGCGTCAGCAAGGACGTAGTAGCCAGTTGGATTCGGCCGATGGAAACATCAACTAATCCCTTATATTCTCTATTGACCTGGCATGATCTCTTATACTATCATGTCTTTTTTTGGATAATTCCAATATTTGGATAAGCATCGTCTTTAAAAACTCGACATCTCAAGAATTCTATAGATATCTTAACCGTCACCAACTAATTCTTAAAAATCTGAAAACTTCTCATATAAATAGGAGTCTAGGTAAGTCAATACAACAACTAAACTAACTACACTTTTCAAATAGCAAGGATGGTTGGATTCTCTCATTTCTCCACGCTTTTCACACGAACATTTAGCATTAATTTCATACTTTCAATACTCCATTTTAGACATTCATAATTTATTTTATCATAATCTCACGTTCTTACTTAACTTTTCCTTTTTATCTTGTTGAATTATTTATTGGCTTAATCATTATAATGCTCAATGCTGATCTGTATGTTTACTCTATGATAATTTTAATATTTTCAAAAAAAAATTTCAATCATTGTGGTATTGCTAAATCCCGATATGAATCAGAACCAATGTCCCAACATGATAAAGAAATCGTTTTCGTCTACAGACAAAAGTGAGAAATTTGGAAAATGATGTACAGAAATAAATATATGAAGATTTTTTCTTTATAGTTTGCGTATTTATATTTGTGGTGTGGAAGATGTAATGAGAGGGCAAGAAATGCATATGTACTAAGTAGTTGTGGTAGCCTATTTCAACTAAAACAATTTTTTTCTCCTTAGAAACGTCTTAATTCCCCTACTAATTAGTTTAAAAAATATTCATAAAATCAATATAGGAGAAGAATTCGAGTAAAAGTGTAATTTTGGGATGAAAATACGACCAAAATACATTCCTTGTTTGTTTTCTTATCGAAATTTTGCATAGAAGAACACCGACGTATAACTTTTGTGTGGATGTTGAATGTGGTCGTTTAGAGAACAAGCTCGTATCTTAAAATATCGCCAAGACGTGTTTAATTTAATTTTTAAGAAAAATGCTTAATGACAAAATTTCCTTAATGACTGAGCTATGTGATGGTCATATAACTATTTTTTCAATCATATTTTCATCGAAAAATGGTCAAAGATGACAATTTGAGATAAAAATTAAAGTTCTTTTAACGTCAAGAAATAAAATTGATGGACTAAAGTAATTTAAATGCAAATTTAAGGGATAGACTATAATAGTACCTTTAATTCTATTTGAATGCGACGAATTTGAATAAAACTAACCATTTCATATCGGTAAAAACTATAGTCTAATTGTAATTATGATTTAGTGAAAATTATATACTTAATTTTTAGTGTATTGATGGGATTATAGGCTATGAATACCTCATTTCTATGTGTGTGTGTGTTTTTTTCCCTTAAAGCCCAATGTATGTTTTCTCTTAAAGGACATGGGCCCTTTTTGCAGTCCACAAACTTTTATATTTAAAAGGTCCAATAAACTAAAACGTTCCATAATTGAAGTTTGTATGTTTATTTATTTTGGGTAAAAACACCAAATGGTATTAGACACTATCAACATGGGGTAAAGATAACCTGACAACTACGCAGACGCCAGTATATCGTTATACACAGACGGCAAAAGGCTATTTGAAGAAAGGATAGCCACGCACTAGGTGACAGAGATCGGAGATCTAGACAGATCCCCCATCTTCACTGCAACTATCACTTGGAATCCAGGAACATATCCTGGAAGGAGGTTTATTCTGGTAAGAATCTCATAACGGTTGAAACCTCTCAATTTCTCTCTAAATTCATGGATGCCTTATCCTCGGCAATCATCTCCCGGAGGCGCAAGGGACGTTACCTCATCAACCGGCTTGGGGTTGGGGACTATAAAAAGGTGTTCCGTCGAGAAGGGTAATATAACTTCACAACGTCTACATGCACAAATCACTAACATTTTATGCATTCTACTGCAACGCAATCATTCTCTATTGCTTTATTTTGTTAAATTATTATTTTCACGACTGCTTACTTACTTAAGCATTGATGTGCTAATATATTTTTTACAAATCTCAATTCTATAAATTTGTGAAAGATCGGACCCAAAGATCCCAAGTTAAATACAACATAAACGAATAATTTTTTGCCCGCATCATAGCAAATTGGTACATATACCATTAATAACATCTTAAATTCTATCGTCATAATTATTAGAAATTTAAAATCGACTTATCAATAATTAAATTGAAATAGACAAAAGTTGGACATCATAACCCATGGATTAGACAATTAGAGAATGCACATACATATTTACTTTGGAGATCATTAAATTAAGTTAAAAGTTAATTCCTAATATTCTTTCTACCAACTGACCCAAATAATTTCAACTGATTATTTCAAATTTATTTTATAATCAACTCAAAGTAATCATAATCTAATAATTGTCACCAAATAGACACCATAATACAATAATGTATTATGATCATAATTATATAATAACAAAATCATGTTACCTTTAATCTGTTATAACATATTCGATGTCTTGTGATTAGTTCAACAATTAATCATGCATATTAATCAACTAACATTTTTTTTTGTAACAATTATTATGTAAATAGACTTGAAATAATATTTTTTTTATTCAGGTCATACATCAAATTTAAAAAACTTGAAATAAAAAATATAATATTTAAATATAAATAAAAATAAATAGTCATTATAAATAATTATTGACTATGACTACCAAATAATTGTTGGTCGTGGTTTTGGCGTGTGCGGCAAAAATATTTGTTATAGCTAAAAAGCTAAAGGTCATAACCATGATAAAAAATATTGTTCATGTAGACAATAATAATTTTTTTTCTAGTGATGTCTGTCTCATTTATTATCTGAATTTTTCTTATAAATTATATAATTATTATTTATCAAATAGAATTAATTTTATCTCTAATATATATATATATGAGATGATGACACTATAATGCAAATAAAACAAATTTAGTTACTATAGTTATTTGACAGGAAATCTAATTATCAATACTATTACAAAAAAAAAATGTTATTGACCGTAAAAATTTTTGATTGTCTCATTTTATCCTTTCATTCATTTTATTCTTTTAAAAAAAATTACCCATAATAGTAATTTTAATATTTTTGCAATTATTCTAAAAAAATTTCTCTCAACCCACTACTCTATTTTTTGCCTTCACGAACTTTCATAATTTTAATAAATCCTATTAATATTAATTTTTTCTTTGTCGTATTCTCTATATTTATTATTTAATACAAATTTTTATATTTTTAATAAACTCATAATTATAATTTTTTTCCTTCATATTTTACTCGTATTTCTTTTTCTTGAGATACTTTCTTTTTTTCATCATCTCACCACGTTTTATATTTTTTTATAATTTTTTTATCTCACGTTATAATTTTTTTATCTCACGTTATAATTTTTTATGTGTTGAAAGAAACCGCATACACCAACAACAACCAATTATATATTATCGCGTTTATGAATAAAAAATTAAGAAAAGTTGAGATGGAGGTATTCAACTAACTAATTAACTTAAAATAAAGAGAATAATACCAACTCCCGCCCCCCGCCCCCAACGTGACACGTGTCGACAAACCAAATATGCGGTTAGTTGTCAAGAAGGTGAGCGGTTAGGGACTGAGCAGACCACAGGCATAGCGGGTGGGGCCCATTTTGCAGGCGGGTCCCTCGGAATCCGGCGCGGATATGGGCCAGAATGACATCCACGCGTCACTCCAAAAGAGGCGTTGCCAGTCCAACCCGTGTAACTACTCCACCTCATTACTGCCACTAATCTCTACTACACTGGTTCTACCTTCATTGCGAAGGTTGCCCTTTCCTTACCTTAAGCCTTGTTTGGTGGATACTAAAATTCTACTCTCTTTTCTTTTTTTTTTTTTCTTAAAGATTTGATGAAACTACTCATACAATTATATAGTTTTGGAATTAAATTTTTTATTTCAAATAAGCGTAATATATATATATATGTTAAATAATATAAAAAATATGATAGAATTTAAAATAAAAAGATTCAATTTGTGTAATCCTTCTAGAAGCCCATGCTCCATTCGACGGAAATTATAAGTTGACCAACTCCCCCATATATATATTATCACGTGAAAATAACAGTTACTTTTCAGAAAATAAAAGATATTATTATTGTGTAAATGAATAAAAATAAGAATTCATGATATTTTATCAATAATATAGCAAAATAAATAAAAACGTATACTTTTCGATGATAACAAGCTAAAGTATAAGATAAAAACATGAAAATAGACGAGCTGAGGAGATCGAGGTATGTACCTCGTTTGTCAAAGTTGAATTATTCCTCAGCCTATATATAATTATTTGATCTTACTATAGTATCGTATATTTTAAAATAAAATATAAATAATTTTTTTAAAATTAATATGAGATAAAAAATCCACTAATTTTCGATCTAACAAATCAATCAAAATTTGAGTTATAATTTTTTCTTACATTTTTTCCTTTCACCAAACACGCTCTAATTTAATGACCCGTTTCCAATTGCACTTAGGATTCCTCGCTTCTATGGAAGTTCCCATGCACAAACTCTATATAATATGGCTTTGTGTCTTGAACCCACCAAACAGATTCCTCACTGATTATCTTCTCTCTCCCTCTTCGCGGACTTTTTCTCTCTTTAGATGGCTCCAACTTTTAGTTCAAGTCCCAAAGCTCCAACAACCATCAAGTTTCTCTGCAGTTACGGCGGCAAAATCGTCCCCCGTCCGACTGACGGCGAGCTCCGATACGTAGGCGGTCAGACTCGAGTTCTCTCCGTCGATCGTTCGATTACATTTTTAGGTAATCGCCGTTGTTAGTTTTTCTCGCGTTTTATTCCGTTTTTGTTAGGTTTTGGGGGATTACTGAGGTTTTTGTGGATTCTACGCAGAGCTGATGGTGAAATTTGGGGAATTGTGTGGATCTTCCATGGATTTGAAGTGTAAGTTGCCGAGTGAAGATCTGGACGTGTTGATCTCAATCAAATCAGAGGAGGAGCTCAGAAGTGTTATCGGAGAGTACGATAGGGTTTCGCCGGAGGCCAAAATTAGAGCCGTGCTTTTTCCGATCAAATCTGCGAAGAAAGTCTCGCCTCCGTCGTCTCCTTTGTCGTGTTTCGATTTTCCCTCGGCTCGGAAACCGCAGCGCCGGGCCGTTCCCGTTGCCGTTGGCTATTGCGCAGCTCCACCGTTTACGGACCGTTGTTTCTCCCCTGCGGTTGGATATCCTGTCATCGCTGGGGAATACCGTAACTACGCGGTGACCAGCCCGAGGCACCTCCACCGTGTACCACACCGGAATTACGCTCAGTAGCAGTAGAGATTAACACCACAAACTCAAGCACAGATCAAGATACCGTGAGTTAACACCTGAGAAATTCCAATATTTTTTTCCTTTGGAATTAGAAATTGTAAATTGGTGTAATTTCGCGAGTATTGTAAATCGTTATCGAAGGTTTATTCAGTTCTATTTTATCTGAGTTATCGGATATGCATTAGGCTTCCGATTAAGCCGCCGTAGATTGATGGTTTGCTGGCTGAATTCTCCGCCGTTACTTGTGATTTTTCAGCCATTTGTTTCCAGTGCCGGCGGCGTTCATGAGAAGCCCTACAATGACTTCGTGGGCAACAGAAATTGGGAGTTGCTAATTATGAGAGAGAATTATATTTTTGTTATCGTTAGGGTATTGGAAGTTGGCATGCTATTATCCAAGCGTCTCGTTCTTAACGTTAGTACATCTATTAACTTTTACGTCGGAAATCCATGTACAGAGTACGTGGTTGTTAAGACTTGAATTTTTTGGGATCAAATGCCATATGAAATACACACATTAAAGATAGAGTGAAGTACTAATTTTACAAACGAGGTTGTTTATGCAGCATCAATTGTACTATTTTAGTGAAGTGTGGTACTACATTGGTAATTACCTCAATGATATGATATCAAGAGTGAATCTTTTTTCTAGTTGTGACTTCTGATGCATTTTCAATGTCTCGTTTCAAAAATAAAGTCAATCTCACTATTAAGTTTTTCGTCTTTCTTTTCCCATCCCACTTTGGTTTCTTACCTTTCGAGCACCATAACGGTATTTTTTTTTTTCCTTCTTCTTAATATGTCTTACTAAAATCCCTTATCGTTTAGCGAAATTCAATTAAAGTAGATGGAATACTTTAAATATAAGGGGTGATATTGGAAACAGATCAAATTTCTGCATTAATATTAAATAACATTAACTACACTCCCTTCTTCGTTTGATGCAATTTTACGTAGACATCATGTGGTTTGAAAAATTACATTTAATATTCTTGACGCGTGTTTCCGTCTAATAAATAATTAAGATCATCCGTTAGTCAAAATTTACCGAATTTACTAATATTAACAAAAAGAATAAAAAACAAATCTATATTTACCCCTAATTGACTTCGTACTGGCTTATTACAGGTCAAACAATTTTTTTTACGATCAAATTATTCTAATACATCTTCACGTATTAATGCATGTGGGGAGGTATATTTTCACATTTATAAGGGATGTTTAGTTAGAAAAAAAATTTATTTAACCTGCAATAAGTCATATATAAATAAATTAATTAAGGATAAATATCGATTTTCAATTCAATTTTTTCGTTAATATCAACAAGTTTAATGAATTTTAACTAATGAATTAACTTATTTGTTAGAGGGAAGTAAACTTGAAAGGTTTTAGATATAATTTTTTAAACTACAAAAATTTATATATAATTACACTAAGCTTTAACAAAGGAAAGTATAACTATCCTATTATATTTGAAATTCATTATTTTATTGTAAATTGTACGTCAAAAGAAATATTTATATGCTCAATATATATCTGCAATTATATTTTACAAAATAAACATTTATGTAAAAGTACACAAATAGTTTAAATGAATATGTTACAGTAGTGTAAAGGAATTTACATAATAAAAATTATAGTAAATATGATTAGGGGATTTTTATATTGTACGTCTTATGCTTTACCGCGCGGTGAATGTGATTGTATGTATATTTTATTGATGAAAATTGTATTTAACACTTATTATTAAAAACTAAAGATCCTGTGATTATTCATTCTTTCAGTGTTAAAAACTATTTAATGTGGCACGTATTGTCCTCTCCATGTGGGGCTCCCAATAATTGGCATTTCCAATTTAAATAGCCTCCAAACATGTCCTTGTCACCAACTCATGTCATTATGATATACTATGATCATAGTTTAATAAGACATATACATATTCTAATGATTTATTTATATTTATAGTATACAAGAGACGGTAATATTAAGATAATCTTCAATTCGGGTTGATTTTAATTTATTATCGTCATTAAATAGTCAATAAATCATATTACATAAATTTTAAGATTATAAAAGGATTAAACTACAAAATAAAGGTTTAATACTTCGATATTTAAGTCAGTAACTGAATTAATGAGAATAAAATGGGAAAATTTGAAATAACGAGATATAATGGTGATATGAGTGTTGTGAAGCGAATAGATATGGGAACATAAGCTAAGGTGATCTTATAAAGTGCAAAACATATATATCGATTCTTGTTGTTTCGTAAGCAAAAAAAACGTGTTGAGTATGAATAGTTTAAGTTACTTTTTTCACTGCATGCAACATGAACACTAATTATAGAGGGGTTTAGAGCGAAATCAAAGAATTAATTAGGACAAATTGCATATGACTAAAAAAACTCAGGGATGTTAGCCAACTAAGGAGAGTATCCAAACTTGTTTCGGCCAGCAGGATTGGGCTTGCTTTGCTAATTGATGAGGAATCACTCTGTTTTTGAGCTTTGGAAAAAATGATTGAGGGGTATATTATAAATAAAAATATAGAAATAAATGAAAATAAGAAGACATAAAAAGAATTAGAAAATTGTCCCCTATACGATCGATGAAATTTTATGATCATGGCAGGGATTAATATCTAATCAAGAAAAATGATCAAGTGATAGTCCCATGACCCTTCCTGGATAAGTTTTTTTTGAAAAATAAAGGACATTTAATTCACTAAATTTATATCAATTTCAATACTCCTAGAGTATGTCTAATTCTTTTTATATTTTTTGGGTAAAATATCAAAAAACAGGGGTAACATCTCATAAACCTGCTATAAGAATTTTGCATGCGTCATATTTGCCTATCAGGGTCCTTATAGCGGGAATTTTCTTGTTGTCAAGAACTAAAATTTAAATGTGTGAGAATCAACACAGAAATCAAAACATACGTTTAATCTCACTAAACGCCTTTACAAATTTCAACCCACTTAATTAATAGGTGTGTCAGTATTCGACCTTAGTAACTAGCTTAACTATTAGCTAACACAAAAGATTGGTGGTATATGTTCGATTCTCGTTCGAAATGATTATTGTTTTTAAAAATAATAGTTGAGAAGTTTAAAAGAATAAACCAATTAGGTTAAAGGAACACTCAATATTTTCTTTCAAGAGCTTATGAATTTTTGGTAAAATAAGTTAAATATGAGTGTCTCTAATTTCCTTTTCAAAATTAAAATTTACTTTCTTTTTTACTAAAAGCTAAAAACACAAAAATCAAAGGTGAATCTTCCTGCTTTTAGAATTTTATTAAATATTTAAAATTATTTTCAAAATTTTCAAGATTTCTTCTAAAAGATTAATTTAATGGGAAAAACAATTGTGTATATTTGCAGTATAATTAATTTAAATCTAATCAGATGTGGTGTAGACAATTTTTTTTTATGAAAGCCCATTAAAAAATGGGAAATTTCAAAATTGTCCAATAATAGAAAAAAAGAGAAAGCAAATAAGTAAAATAGTTATATATATATATATATATAAAACATTGGACGACCCGACCCAGTTCAAGAATCCATATATAGTCCAACAGTTGCTTATCGATCAGTTTGTTACGGGTATTGCTTGTTCATCTAACTACACATGCAACACACACTTCAGTTTCGTTCACCTTTCCGAATTCACAATCTTCGACAGCACATACGGAGGAACGTCAGCAGTGGATGCAATGGATCCCAACCCCACCAACTTTCCGATCCTCTCCTACGTCATGGCCAAGCTCCCCCACATCACGCGCACCTTCTCCACCTCCGCCCCCGAGTTCGACATCGAAAACCCGCCGGAGCCGGAGCCCAAGCCTCGCGAGCCTTATTTTGAGCTCTCTGAGAAAATGCCTCACCTCAAGAACCCGGAACTCATCTCCGCCATGCGTCGCGCCGTGAAGGACGTCGCACAGACCCGATCTATCCTGCAAACTCTAGGGACCCGACCCGATCACGAGACTGTCGATACCGCCCGGTTCAAATTAGCTGAATATGATCAGTCTAAGCCGGTCTCGGAAGAGTTGGTTACGGAGTATAAGAATTATAAGGCGGTGATTGCGTTGGATGAGATGCATGAGGCGTATGAGAGGATGGTGAGCGCGGCGGAGAAGAGGTTGGAGAGGTTTTATGAGGCGGCGTTGGCGGGGGTTGATCTGGCGGAGGCGGAGAAGGAGGTGAATAAGGATAAAGATCAGGAGGAAGTGAATGAAGAGGTGGTTGGCATTTTGAAGGCGGCGGAACTGGGAAAGGGGATTGCGAGGGTGGATCTGTCTGGGCGGAGGTTGAGGATATTGCCGGAGCAATTTGGGAGGATGAAATCGTTGATTGTGCTTAACTTGTCCCATAATCAGCTGGAGGTCAGGATTAGTAGCTCTATGGATGAGCATTGAGATACTTAACTTGAAATGTTTGATAATTTTCAATGCATTTGAATTGGCTCTTATTGCATTCATATTACGTTAATCATTGCATATTAGGTGCTTTTATATATGATCAATTGGCATCTTATGCACTTGTTGCATTCTTGGATTGTTTGATAACAACTATGAAAAAGTCTAACTGCTCCGAAGACTATTTGTTTGGCTTGACTTAGACATCGAATGGAGGAAGCATTGCTCTAAGGCACTTGAATCATCCGGTAATTTTTTTGTTGAATAAACATTTACTTAGATTGGAAAAATTAGAGACACCTGGGAGTAAAGTGGATCTTGTTTCAATAATGCCCAAACAACATGCTTTTGGACAAGCTTTACCTGTAAATAGATTGTATTCATGGCGTCCTTAATTGTTTACTGAAGCTTGACTTCAAGGTCCTATGATTTTGATAATTACAAGCAACCAAGTGATGTAACTCGTTGAGCTGAAGTGAAGTCAGTTACCTGTTAAATGATTCGTGTGATCACATATAGCATTATTGCTATCGTACTGCTTCCTTTTCTCAATTGTTTTCTGTCGCGAAGGAAGCAGCATGGAAGACTAAAACGTGCACAAAGATTTTGTTAAGAAGGGAAATCTTTTTAATTTCAAGATCATCAATTGAGTGCTGCCAACTCCCCCTCTCGTCCAAATCCTTTTTGCTGTTCAGTTTATACATATCTGCATGGATTCTGAATTGGTTGCTGAATACTTTTCCTAGTAGTGTCATTAGGGGTAACTTTACTTAATATTCTGTGGTGTTCTAGTTGAGCATATCCACCAGTGAATCCTAGTGAAAATTTCATTATGGATGCTTGCATTATTTGTATTCTTGAATCTTTTTCATGCTTATGTGGAATATTTATTTTTGAGTGTAACAACTAGCAAAGTGGTGACCATATATTTAGCACTTTTACAACTTAAAAACTATTCTTTTTTGTGTTTGACGACTGTATCACTCTTAATTTGTTTTTGATATGGCAAAGGCATGATTTTGCACAAACAAATATGAGCCGGAGAAAGGGCTAGGTAACTGAGCGCTACTATTTGTCCTATTGCAGAATATGATTTAGAAGGTTTACATGGTAACATGAAATTTGATTTTCCTTTGTTTCATTTCCTTAAGAACCTATCTCTGTCTGTAGTTAATTTTCACCACCTTTTTAGAGTTCATCAGATTGTTGAAGTAGTATTTTAGAGCCAACGACTACTATCTCAAATGGAGTTCATTTCTCTTTGTCCTTAAGACCTTGCCATGTGCCGTTGATCATTGTCATCTTGACCTATTGCTGAACTGAATTTAGTGGATTCTACGACTAAGATCAAACTACAATGCATATCTTGGTGGTTGTTGCTTTTGCTATTCTCTCCTCGTTGCAATGCATTTTTCATTTTCTTATTCATGTCATTGCCCTATTAGGTTTTTCGAAAAAAATACGATTCTTATTATTGTTTGATTTATGTTCATTGCCTACAAGAAATGCAGTGTAATTCTTCCCCTTGCTTGGTCAGAAATTAAATCAGCTTTGTTTTAATTTATTTATTTCTGTGAGTGAAACAGGCAATTCCAGATTCAATTGCAGGATTAGAAAATCTTGAGGAGCTCAATCTTTCAGCAAATCTCTTAGAGTCATTGCCCGACTCCATTGGCCTGTTGCTTAAGTTGAAAATTCTTGATGTTTCTGGAAACAAGCTTGCTGCCCTGCCTGACAGCATTAGTCATTGCAGGTAAAACTCAAAATATGCAGAGAGAAGATAACATATTTTCCACGAGGTGCATCTGAGTTTGAATCATGTTTCCAGGTCCTTGGAGGAGTTGGATGCGGGTTTCAATAAACTCACTTACTTACCAACAATTATGGGATTTGAACTTGTGAATCTCAAAAGGCTCTCAATCCACCTAAACAGGATCCGTTATCTTCCTACATCTATCGGCGAGCTCAAATCCTTGCGCCTTCTGGACATTCATTTCAACGAGCTCCATGGCCTTCCACCTTCGATCAGGGGATTGACAAGTCTCGAGATCCTTAATCTTAGCAGCAACTTCAATGACCTGACTGAACTTCCCGACACGATCTCAGAGCTAATTAACCTAAAAGAACTCGACTTGAGCAACAACCAGATTCATGCATTGCCTGATAACTTTGGTAGGCTAGTTAATTTGACTAAACTTAAATTGGACGAGAACCCCCTTGAAATACCTCCAAAGGAGGTTGTGGCTGCAGGAGTTGATGCTGTCAGGTCTTATATGATCAAAAGATGGGACGCGATACTGATGGAAGAAGAGGAGAAGAGAAAGAAGGAAGCAGAAGAACAGGAAGAGGAGGACAGCTTATTGGCACGAGGCACCTCCTGGTTGAATAGCATGGTTTCGGTTGTTTCTGGTACCGTCTCAGGATACTTAGGAGGCTTCGGAAGATCTGATGCTGATCGTCACCTGAATCAGGAGTTCTAACTCCATCCCTTCTTGTGGTAACTTTTTCTGCTTTGATTGCATTAACTTCCTATGATCTCATTGTTTTATCAGTTCTTTCCCGTAGCTAGAACCTAAACTGATCTTTGCAGATGTTCTTATTGGTTTTCTATTTGTTCACTTCATCTTGAACTGAAGCAATCAATAACTTAAAAATTGATACAATTAGTTGAAAAGGGATTGTTCTTCATCTGGAGGAGGCTTCCATCCTTATTAGAAAATGAGATACTCAAGAGAGAACATCTCATCATGCTGATATGCTTTCAAGATTCTTTACTCTTGGACTATTGCAAGCAAAGCACCAACAACTTAGAGATATCAAACATTATTTGGAGTACCTTTTGACTTACAAAGATGATCATACCTATAAATAATTAAAAATCACCCATTAAATTTTAATTCAATTACATTACAAGTATTATTTTTATCTATAGTATAATTTACAACGATTCTTAAATTATTGATCAATTATACAGCAGATTCAATGCATTTACTGTATGACTAAATTGAATTTTATTGAGTTAAATTCAAACCAAAATTTTCCCCATCCAAAACATATCAATTGTTTAAAAAATTTTACAAGTTAAAATTGTTCTTATCTTCTTGAAATTAAACTTTCCCAGTCAAATTCAATGTACACGATGCAGAGTGAAGTTCTGTGTTTCTTCTTTTCCTTGTATTATCACAACCGGAGAAGTCATGCTACTGCTTTTTAGGCGTGCCTTGGGATTCAACCAACACGCAGAACTGAACCCATAAATCACGGTACAAATCTGCATTTTAATACTCACCCCAACATTATCTAAAAACCACTCTTTTAATACCCCTTTAAATTTGGTTACATTACGTCAAATCCTCTTAAGGTTTGATATAATGATAAATATTTTTTCATTATTTAAAAAAATTATTATTAAGTTCTGATCCGTCACAACTAACACATTCAATTAGCTAGCTTTCATTTGGGTTTCATTTAAATTTTGTATTTAAACTGGACAAAATGCCATTATGGACTCTCAATTATAATTTTACATATTATTTTTAAGAAATTATATTTATTTTATACTAATGTCCGTTCAACATCATAATTTTTTTAATAAATAAAATTTCAATAAGATTAAGTTAAAAATTTTATCTTACCATCTAAGGATCACATAATTATGTCATATATTAAAAATATAAATAATTTTTAAAATAATAAAAAAATATTTACAATTATATAAAAATTTAAGAGAATTTCAACATAAATTACCCCTTAAATTTTGAAGCTTCTAAGAAGCAACATGAGATTGGAATATATTGTGCGGCTTACCTTGACTACATACGTGTACAAAATCTCAACCAAAGGCAAACAAACACATAGGAAAATGTTCCCTTCAACTCTATCTATACACAATTGCCCAAAAAAGGTTACATTTTATATAGTACACACAAACACCATGCTTGGCATTGGGATATCAACCAACACTACAAGACATATGCAATGTATGTCATAGAGATACAAAATCAAATCAAATATTCAAACAGCCATGCCCATTAATATCACCCTATTATTGCCAAAAATTCACTAACTTAAATTATTGAGTTTGGTGCCCCTCATTGCCAACCTTGCCATGTGCACCACATGCCCTCCCAATTCCCAATTCCTTTCTCAACTATAACTCCCACACCCTTAAACACAACACAACTATTACATGGACAAGCTCACCAAACCAACCACAACACCAACATGCCTCTTCTTCCTCTCCATCTCCTTCTTCCTCTTCGTGGACCGGACGACCTACTCTTTCGGCTCCTATTCGCCACTCCTGCCCCTTCTCATTGCGTTTCTCATAATTCTCTTAATCGTTTTTACTATTCGGACGACCATCATGACATGGATAACTGTGATGGTGCTCCTGACATTTGCTGGGAAGCGTCGGAGGGTTCTGGTTAAAGAGGGGAGAAAGATAACTTCCGACGTTGCAGTGTATTTAGCTCAAGTTGTGGTTGAGGAGAGGAGTTTTGTGGCTTTTGTGTGTGCCACTATTGGTAGCCTATTGGCATTGGCTTGGGTAAGAATAGCCAATCAAACTCCAATGTGATTGGATCTTTGATTTATTTTCTATTTTAAGTCTTTTTTTTTTAGTTTTCTATACTAGGATGGGAGCATACTTATGGAATGTAAATATTTTATCAAATGTATAACCTTTTTCTTTTTCTTTTTCTTTTTCTTTTTCTTTTGTTCTGTTTTGGGGATAACATTTATAAATCTAAATATCTTGGAGGATTTCTTTTTTAATTCTCTTGTGTTTTCCCTTTTATTTATCATTTTCGATTTGCTTAGTGCATAGAAATAGACCAATATAAAGTAATTCTTTCATTCAGTCCCACATACCTCAATTTATAGGGTGTTATATTGATAATAAAATTAACATTTATGCATTGGTAAATCATTCATCTAATTGGACAAATTATGTCATTTCATAAATCATGTTTACACTAATCCGCCAATACAAATATTATTAAATAATTCCGTTTTATATTTAATAATTCTTAAATTTTATCGTCCGTTTACCATGCACAAAAATAAACGAAAACCTTAAGGTGTAATTTCATTTTTCTTATTAAAGCACGAGAATTTATTAAAAAATATTAATATCATTAAAGTTAAATCTTAATAGATGTAATAATATTATTTAATTAGAGCAAAAGAAATAACTATACTTATCGTTTTGTGATTAAAGAATTGATTGAAAGCCCAATACCGAATGAGGCCTCGGCTTGCTATTACCAACTAATAAGTTGCAACACATTTTATGTATGTTTATAATTTTTAAAACAAAATATTTACATAAATTATTACTATTTAATTTCAATATATAAAAAATACATAAAAAAATAAATAAAAGAATCAGTTAGTATAAATATTTAATTTATAAATATTATTGATTAAAGAAAATAATGAAATAATGTTGGAGAGATAAAAAAAAAATACAAAGGAAAAACTAATTTATCAAAAGAGCAATTATGTACGACCATAATTACAAGACCCCAATTGTGCAGCTTGAAAATTTTTAAAATCGTTTTTTGGCAGAAACGACGCCGTCTTTTCACTTTTTCGTTCAAACGCCGTTGGTAAAAATACTGTGTTCTGAACAGTTGTTTTTCGTGGTTGGGTTGCATTATTTTCTTTCCTGCATTCACTCCACCAGATTCAAACTTTGCTCTTCAGAGATGTAAATAAAGTGAAGTGATAGATGAACTCCACAAAACTTTCATAGATTAGTTGCACGTTTCAGTTATAATTTCTAATTCAAACTCATTAATAATGCATACTACAAATATTATGACTTACCAATTCAAATTTTATTTACGTGTCAGTCTTAATTTTTCTGTTATAATAACAATTATTAATCAATTACGAAAATCGAATTCGAGTTTGAATTCAAAAAAGAATGTAACAAAAATTTTGAGAGAGAATTATTATTTCGTTTTTGAATATTTTTATTTAAAACATTAAATGAAAATCTAATGAAGAGTTCATTACTAGATGAATATTAAAAGTAAAATATATTTATAATTTTTTAAATATAAAAAATATATATATTTTTTTTTTGGTAAATGTAAGTTTCATTTATAAAACAAGATCGTACAGTACAACAGTGCTCAACTGGTGGTTTCT
This sequence comes from Sesamum indicum, assembly GCF_000512975.1. Taxonomy (NCBI): domain Eukaryota; kingdom Viridiplantae; phylum Streptophyta; class Magnoliopsida; order Lamiales; family Pedaliaceae; genus Sesamum; species Sesamum indicum. The sequence goes on along the minus strand of NW_011628063.1, from coordinate 52,614 downwards.
CCCTCGACAGGTCAAGGGATACGCCATAATCTCTCAACTGGTGGTTTCTCCCTCGACAGGTCAAGGGATACGCCATAATCTATATAACGCACATGAACTAACAGAACGAGATAAATTAACACTAATAATCCTCTATCTAATATCTTCCACAATAATGGTGGCTATGATATTCGGTGGTCGCTCCATATGCTTAAAGCGTCTCAAATTTCGTTCCCTCCAAATGTGGTAAATGCAGATCTTATGCCCCGTATCTCTTGTGCAGATCAAGAGATGATAAGATGACTCTTATGCACATTAAGCCGGAGACCTGACCAGGAGGCGAATAGGTCCAACCCTTGCTTAAAGACCCCTGTAGAGTTCATATCAGCTTTGCAGAGCAGCAACAGATCATCTGCAGATCTAAGCTGAAATAATCGCGAAGGCTCACATTTTCAATGAAAAGAAAAACGCATGTTCCGATCAATCATCTGCAGAAGAATCAAATGCAGAACCTCCATTATGAAAACGAAAAGATATGGCGATAAAGGGTCCCCCTGCCGTAACCATCTCGATCCCGTAAAGAAACCATGAGGTTTCCCATTCAACCTGACAGAAAACGAGGGTGTCGTGACACACTTCTCTATCCACCTAATGAACGTAGTTGGGAATCCAAACAGGTGTAACACTGCAAATAGAAAGTCCCATTCTACCGTGTCATAAGCTTTTCGGATATCCACTTTCAGTGCACATCTAGGAGGTAGGCGCGCCTGATTGTAGCCTGTAAATAGTTTTTGTGCTAACAGTATATTGTCTCCAATACTACGACCAGGAATAAAGGCAGCCTGACAAGGGCTAATCAACTTATCCAACACCCTACTCAACTTTTGCACAATAAGTTTGGCAATAATTTTGTGTAAAATATTACAACACAAAATAAGGTGAAAATTTGTGACCATCATAGGGGCATATACCTTAGGGATAAGTGCCAGAAGTGTGGTGTTGATTTGCTTCATCAGTTTTCTCGTGGTAAAGAACTCCAAGATTGCCTTCGTTACCTCCGGACCCATGATTGGCTAGACAACTTTACAAAAATCTGATGAGAACCCATCCGGTCCAGGTGCTTTATCTTCAACAATGTCAAACACTGCATGTTTGACGTCAACTACAGTGACGAGTGTAAGGAGCTGAAGCCCTTCCTCCTCATTGAGGACATGCCTAGCCCATGGCCTCAAATACCGAATATCTATCACCTGCCTTCGTCTTTCTCCACTTAATAGAGCCTGATAGAAGGAGACAAACTCATTAATAACCGCTCCTAGCTCTAAGTAGGTAGTCCCGTGTTCATCATTTATTTGCAAGATTCTCCGAGTGGCACATCGCTGAACTATCTTGCAAAAGAAGACTCGTGAGCATTGATCCTCATCCTTTATCCATTGCATCTTAGCTCGCTGCTGTAACATGATTTGTTCCATTTTACCGCTTTGACGTATATCAAATTAATATTAATTAAAAAAAATTTATAATTGATACAATTTCGAGAAAGTAATTTACATTATAGAAATGATATTAATGAGATAGTAACATTTTATCTTTTTTACACCTCACCTAAATTGCGATCATGATGAGGGAAAGTGGATCGACGGAGAGAATAGTTTAATAATCGACTCCATGTAACTTACTATGTATCTTCACCTACATGATAATTCTAGTAGATAAGATAAACTCGAAGACTTTTTAGTTTTCTTTACAAGCAAGAAAGAAAAATAAAAAAATGGAAATAGTAAAAATAGATTGGATATTCACACTCTTCGTATACTCTCATTCACCCCTTTGAATGTGTGTGTGTTTATATGTGTATATATATATATATATATATATGCAATTATCTGTTTCATCAATAGTCTGCTCTTCAGGGGGAGAATCATAGAGTTGAAGCGCGGCTCACGGATACGCGTGGATTGCCGTGAAATCCTTTGTGGATTTGGGTTATTTAACATAAACGGTGTGAAATCCTCTGGATTTTCTGCTTTGCTAGTTCGTCGGTTGATTTCGCGGTTTTCCCTTTGAAAATTTCGGTTAATGTTTTTAAAGTAGGGTTTTCCGTTGATTTGATGTTGTGTATGTAAGCAACAGAAGGAGGGAATAGAAGGGCTTTTCGTTGCGGCTTACCTGGTACGCGATTTGGAGTTTGGAATTGCTATAGCTATGGAGGCTTCTTCTACTATGGTGATCAAGGTTGTTTTTCTTTTTTCTTAAGCTTTTTTGCTGCTATTTGTTTTCCCCTTTTTATGGCGTCTGCTGTAGATAAGATGTATTATTTTTCTTTCTTTTAGTGTGTTTTTGCTGTGTTCTTTGTGTCGTGGTGATTGTTGTCATACCTTGTGTCTATTTATTAGTTCATATTTTTTTTGAAGTTTTTGCGGAGTGGAGTTTTGATGTGTGATTTTATTTATTCATTTTCTTGAAATGCTTGGTTTCGAATATCTGTAGCCGACTGAACCCAAGCTTGGTGCTTTGTTTGATTTTATATTGGGGTTTCATTTCTTTTTGTGTATTTTGTTCATCTGTTGCACACGCTAGATTGCTTTTCTAAATTTATTCTTTGAGCCCAATTATTTTCCGTCTATGTTTACCGTCGAGTCAATTTATATTGATATTCACAACACGATAATTGATTAATGTCTTATCTTAAAATTTTTTCCATTTGTTTTAGTGCTTCTTTGACGCTGGACTTCTTAGAGTGTTCTCAATTCACGTTTGTCATGTTTAGTTCAATATTTAGAATGCTCACTCTGATTTTATTCTTCTAGTTAACTATGTTATCTATACTAGGAAATAATCCCACAGAAATTGCTTTCTAAAACTAATGTGTTTCGTGAAGGTGGAGGGAGGGGACGGAGGTTGCAATTGTTTTGTAGAATATAATTGATTTTGTATTTAGGTTTTTGAGATAAGCACGAAACTACAAGAGAATAAGCCGGCAATTTTGCCTTCTAATTGTTGTAAGAAATGCTATCAGTGGCGTGTAGATTTTCCTGCCGTGTATTTTTAGTTTACTTTCTGTTATTTCTTGATTCTAACTTGTTATCTATCGAGTTCTATTTATGCTTTGTTTCATTTCATTTGAGTCATTTTCATCACTTTGCGCACAACATCCTTTTCTACAGGTCAAGTATGGGGATATGCTTAGGCGTTTCAATGCCGAGATTGTTGAGGAGGATCTGAATCTCAGTATGGATGGACTAAGAAAGAAGATCCTTTCCCTCTTCAGCCTTGCTCCTGATACTGAGCTGATGCTCACTTATATTGATGAAGATGGTGATGTTGTTACTCTTGTTGACAATGATGATCTTCACGATGTGGTGAAGCAGGCTCTAAATCCATTGAGAATTACTATTAAGGTGAATGGTGAAAAAAATGGCAGACAGTATAATTGTTCAACTCCCTTGAGGTCGCCGGGAGTGCAACAACCGCTTCAGAATCTGAATACTGGTGTCTCTGAGCTTCTGAGAACAGTACCGGAGCCTCTACGTGAAACACTTGTGAAACTCTCAGCTGATTTGGTATCTAAAGTATCTTCCTCTGCTCCTGGTATTACTGAGCTTGTTGACCATCTCTCAAAAGTGCGCTTATCCTACTTGGGTCAGCTTTCGGAGGACCAACCTAGGGCAAAGTCTAGCATGCAGGATGATGTTCCTGAAAGCAGCACAGCTGCAAGAGAAACCAATGAGCTCTTCAAGGTTGGCACAATATTGGAGGCTTTATCCAATGTAAGATCTGAGCTATCTTCCAGAAACAATGAGAGCTTGGATAAACTTAAACCTGAGGTAACCATGGGAAGGGATGCTGGAGAAAGTGTGGAGAAAACGTCTTTTGGCTATAATCACATGGTGGGACTTGACTCTCAGAATATGAATGTTGTGGAGCCTGGTGGTGATTCTTCACAGAAGTCAGAGCTAGTGTGTCCTGAATCAGATGTTGCTTCCCATAGGATGGGTAGGAAAGAAAAAGTCAAGAAGATCACTGAATTTCATGTAGATGGGAAGACTCATTTGACAACTCATCAGCCACCTATCGTAAATAATGTTGAGAAGTTTGCAAATAATACTGCCACTGGAAAGGAGGTTAATAATCCTACTCAGCCTAAACTTGCACCAAACACTGCAAATCTCATGGCTTCTGATCGTATGGGGGCTGACTTTGTTGATGACACGAGATCTGGATCACCTGATGGTTTTAGGAAATTTCCAGGTTCAACATGGTTACATGGTCCTGGAAGTTCAAATTCTCCAGGCTTTATTTCTGGTCCTACTCCAATGGTCGAATGCCCGTTTTCTGGTATCGCTTTAGGAAATGTCTCAGCTGCTCCACCACATCCTACTTCTGAGGCAGTTCCCTTTAGGAGGAGCGTTAGTCAAAATGATGGCAGTTGGAATATCTTCCATCGCGGGGTTCGTTGTGATGGTTGTGGTGTCCATCCCATCGCTGGCCCTAGGTTCAAGTCGAAAGTGTAAGATCCAATTGCAGTAACTATCTTCTTTGGTGAGTATAGCTGGTTCAGTTTATGTGTGGATCCTAACTAGCATGCTCTTTCTTCCCTGCAGAAAGGTGGACTATGACCTGTGCAGCATTTGCTTTGAAAAAATGGGAAACTATAGTGACTATATCAGGATGGATCGCCCAGCAATTTATCGACACCATATGTCTTTTAAGGGGTGTCATGATGCTGTATGTATACAGATCATTTCTTTTATGTTTTTTTCTTTTTCTCCTCTTGGTTTCTTTATTAACTTCATTTCTGGCACAAATTATCCTTGGGCTAAGCTGTGTTACCCTCATGTCTGATCCTAATTTCAGCGAGGTAGGGACCGGGGTCCAACTTTACCACAGGTTTGCAGGGGTTTGAAGGCCAAGCTCGACAGTCGCTTCATTCAAGATGTAAATGTAATGGATGGTACCGCTATGGCACCTTTAACTCCATTTACCAAGATATGGCGGATGAGAAACAATGGTACAGCTGTGTGGCCCCAGAAAACACAACTTGTTTGGATTGGAGGAGATAAATTGAGTCATACACTTTCTGTTGAAGTAGAGGTGGGGGATCTTTGTTGACATCATTTTATACGTGAATAAATTACATGGCACCCCGGAAGTTTCTGCATATTATAAAAAGCCCAGTTAAATATTTGGAAAATTTTGGACTCCCTTGAGCTCATGTTTAAATCACAGATTCCCCCTTGACTCTCTAGTCTTCAAGGGGGAATTTCTGATGTAAAATGAGATTGGAGGGTTGTAATGTAACAAAAGTGAGTTTTTTTTTTTTTGTAATATGCCTAAACCTTATAGAGTCTTTCTGTAATTATCCATTTTATATGATTGTTATTGCATCTAATCTCTGTTCTCTTCTTTCCTTTTCATTTGGTAGAACCTTGTGCCCTTTAGGAATTCCCTGTGCCCCTCCTCGCTTGATGTCTAACAATTCTTTTCCTTTTATTTAAAGAAAAGGAGGACTTACTTTGTTCTGGGTGGAAGGGACAATAAGGCTATGCATACTGTGTCAATGTTTGCGCTTGATACTAGTCATTTTTAGTGTCATCTTTTGGTCTTGCTTTTGTTTTCTTTGAATAGGCGATGGATCTTCAATAGAAATAAAAGAAAATACATAGATGCAATCGGATGTAATGTGCTTCATTTTTTGCCAGATTCCTGCAGCTGGTTTGCTGATAGACCAGGAGCTTGATGTTGCAGTTGATTTCGTTTCTCCTGGGCTTCCAGGGCGGTATATCTCGTACTGGAGAATGGCCTCACCATCTGGCCAGAAGTTTGGGCAGCGCGTTTGGGTTCTCATCCAGGTCAGTTGTCTTTATGTCATCATAACTGCCCCTTTTTTTTTTTGGTAGTTATGTAGCCTTTCTTACATTGTGTTGTTCCTTCTTGTTTCATTCACAGGTTGATGCTTCTGTTAAAGAGACACCACGAGAGAGTATCAGGAACTTGAACCTGAACTTACCCCCTGTAAGCAGCTGCTTAACTGGTCCTGAAATTATTAATGTCGATTCAGAACCAACAGTAGAAGAGAGGCAACATCCTGAGCCTGATAACTCTAAAAGAACTGTGGAATTAGTGCAACAAAACATGACTGAGCAGGAATTGAAGTTTCCAATCAACGATAGCTTGTTGGTTGGCAATGGAGCATCAACCTCTCTTCCCACTTCTGCTGGTTCATCAGTTTCATATCCTAACATTGATCTAGCTGATGTGGGTCCAGCTCTCCCTTCTGTACTCCCCACTATGCTTTACCCACTGCCACAACCAACATCATCTGCAGCACCTGTTCCGGGTGCAAAGAAATCTGCAGTGGACCTCCCTGGAAAGAAGCAAGTAGAGGAGGAACTTCTTAGAGAACTCGATGAGATGGGCTTCAAACAGGTTGATCTAAACAAGGAGGTCTTGAGGACGAATGAGTATGATTTGGAGCAATCTGTAGACCATCTTTGTGGTATTGCTGAGTGGGATCCTATACTTGAGGAGCTCCAGGAGATGGCGAGTCCCTAATCCAATACTAAATTTCTGCTTTTCTTCATCTGCTTGGTTATTTAATTCTAATTCTTACAATTTGTCTATATGGATATGCTATGCAGGGTTTTCACGATACCGAAATGAACAAGATGCTGCTGAAGAAAAATAATGGAAGTATCAAGCGTGTAGTCATGGATCTTATCGCTGGAGAGAAGATGTAGTACATGAACATTATTGTAAATGCTGTCAAAATAAATGCCAGTGACGAGAGAAACAACTTATTAGTGTAACCCCTTTCAGTTCCATGTCTGGCTAGATTCTGCCTGTCTTGAGTCTGATTTGTGCTGTTGAACTTGTGGCTGCTGTTACTTATACAAGTGATGTATCCTCTTTAGATCTCAAAGTCCCCGATGCATGGAGATCACTTTCTTTTTGTCCCCTTGGGTTTTGTTAGTTGCAGAATGTCGTGTCCCGCCGTGTCTGAGGTAGAATGTATATCAGCTGATGCCATGATATCTTTAGTAAAAATGTAGAGAGAAACAATAATGCAGCCATCAAGAGAAATCTAATGCAGAGATTGGGATGAAGAGTGATAGAAGGGGAAGGAGACGAGAAGAGAGAGATATCAGTTGATGAGAGAGTAGAATTCTGAATAAATACTTTGCTTGTTATATCATTGTACTGAATATAAAGCTACCATCACTTCTCTCCACAATAGAAGGAAATCTTGAATGAGAAATGCTAAAACAGTGGAACAACTTTCGTCGGTATTCACACTTATTCTGCTCTTCACTATCGCTCCTATGATGTTTTCATCAAATTCCAAATATATCTTGCCGAATGCTTGGGTCATGACACAGATGTATTCTTGAGTATTATCAGTAAATCCCAAAATTAGAAACCGAATTAAAGTAATGCTCGATAAAGACTTAAATTAGGAAACAACATTTGTCCGGTACACACATGATTTGGTTTGTTTTTTCAGTTGATTTGATCCGATTTGTTTGTTTTATTCCATTCGATTTGATTATGTTCCTCAGCACGTGCCGAGTGAAAGCTAGTCCTCATCTTTCACTGTGGATTCAATTGCATCATGAACAGGGGCTTCGGATGTGTAATTCTTTCCTCGAATAAAGGTGCAATACTGAAGTTACTGATCCAAACACAGATTATTTCACAAAAGCAAATACATGAAACTGACTAAAGACAAGCATCAGATTCAGGCACGACCAAACCCACTGTCTGAAAGGAATATCATCCTGAGAGCATCATCTATAAATTCGTGAGCTTCCATTACCTATTTCTGCTGTGCAAGAAGGTGAGGCCAAAAAATGAGCAACAGCTACTACAAGGGTGGCTCCAACTCGTCTATCGATGAATACCTTGAACGCATCACGCGAATGCTACGAACGCCTACCGTGATCCCTGACTATCCTCACTTCCCTAATGTCCACAAAGTTCTCAACAACTCCTCCCCCTACGTAGAGAAAAACAACCATAATATGTACAATCAGAAGCATCAGGCCCCTGAGGTGCAAAACAAAGTTCACTTTGTTGAACGCGAAACGGCCATTGGAGTTGGCGGTGAAGTCATAAACATTGATGTGGAGGATGATGGATTCACTCAGGATAAGCAGAATGGGTTTGGGCTGTGCAAATGGGATACCTTCAAGGTGTAAACTTGCCTGGGGTAAACAACGTTTGCTGGTATGCTTAGACCGTCATGAATATGACACAGTCTTTTCCATGTATGGTTGTGCAAGTAGTTCTACTGTATGGAATGTTCGTATACCTTCTTTCTGTAGGTAACTTTCCCAGTAACTGTTGGTAGTAATCAGGAATAAATCTATAAAAACCCAGCGTTTCTCTACTGTTCCCTGCTGCCTCTGATGACTGAAAACACAAATCCATATGTCCCAACGTGTCATAGCTCAACTGCTAAATGGACTCATGAGCAGGGTGATTTTCAAGAATCAAGGTACATGTTTGATCATACAGATGAGATCATTCCCTGCAATAGCTTGTAGCTTAAATAACATTCCTGGTGCAAATTATCCAACGAAAAAGATGTCATCTGATATGAAATCGTTACTAAAATAAGAGGATAAATAATGAATGTTCACACACAAAATGTCTGCTCTTTACGGATGACACGGTTACCCCTTCCCTGATAGCTAGTAACATTCTGATGGCCAATCCAAAGGCATCATAGGTCCTTGAATTTCCAAAGGGTGGTTGTAGAAACACAAAGTTACTATCTCGAGCTAAGGAACAGCTGGAGAAATGAAAATCCTTCTTTGCAATCAGAGCAGCACAAATAAAGATGAGCTGTTCTGAAATTGGTACTGAGATAGATGATGAGAATTAAGGGCAGCAGCTTTCTTAAGATGAAAGTGGATGTACATTACAATTACTATAATGTCTTCTAACATCCCTTGATTCGAACCGACAACTTTGATTCTAACTATATCCGAATAAAGGTTGTACTAAGAGAGAGTGGCAGTCACTGAAGGCAACACTGTCAGCAAACAGAGATAAATATTTCCAAAAAATTGAATTTTGGATTTTTCTTTTTTCCTTTACTTTTTGGGGCCGGGGGTGGGGAAACAGACTTGTGACCAATCTTGAATCTAATAGACGAAATTTGAGAATGACATTATATATTCAGATACTACAACGATGAACAATCATGAAAAGCTGAAGAGGGTTAAATATTTAGTTTCTTTCAACTGTGAAATTCCTCCCACTTGAATGCCACAGTTTCCAAGCTCATGCTAAGCAGAAAAATTAATTATTAAAAGAGAATCTCAATTTACATCTCAATGAAGTAGCTGAAACAACACAAAAACAATATACCCCCTGGTTTATCAAACAAGCATGAACATTCAATTCTTAGAGAAATTTCAGTCCAATCCAGACAATGTTGAGCATTGTGAGATGTACGAGATGCATCTCATCCTTTGGATAAGAAGCTCGCAACAAACAGAAACAATTGAAACAAAGTAAATTTCCATTGAATAATAACAATAATGTTCTTAGGCTAAACTGATACAGTAATGCATAAGAAGAGTAACCTCAAAAAACCTCCATCATATATGACAATTAAGAGATCTTGTGGGCGATGGATTACCAAACTTGCAAAGTCAAACATAAGCTCCCACGGATAGTTTAACCTCAGTTATTTGTCAGCCTCTTCATTCGATAATGGATTGAATGACACCGGCACCTACAGTCTTTCCACCCTCTCTGATAGCAAATCTCATCCCCTGCTCACAAGCAATTGGTGTAATAAGCTCAACCTCCATTTTCACACGATCACCGGGCATAACCATCTTTGACTCCTCATCCTTGTCATTCATGATGGTGTTCACCTTACCTGTAACATCAGTAGTCCTCATGTAGAACTGAGGCCTGTAACCAGCAAAGAATGGAGAATGTCTTCCACCCTCCTCCTTCTTCAACACATAAACAATAGCCATAAACTTCTTGTGAGGCGTGATGGTTCCGGGCTTGGCCAAAACCATCCCTCTCTGAATATCAATCTTCTGAACACCTCTCAACAACAAGCCCACATTGTCCCCAGCCATTGCATCATCCAAGGTCTTCTGAAACATCTCCACACCAGTTACTGTAGTGCTCCTCGTATCCTTCAGCCCCACAAGATCCACAGTATCACCAACCCTAATAGTCCCTCTTTCTACTCTCCCAGTAGCCACTGTCCCTCTACCCGTAATCGAGAAAACATCTTCAATAGCCATCAAGAATGGCAAATCAGTCTGTCTCTGAGGAATAGGAATGTAACTATCCACCTCATCCATCAACTGATAAATCTTATCCACCCACTCATTCTCCCCCCTCTTAATTCCAGGGTTAGCCATCAGAGCCTCTAAAGCAAGTAAAGCAGAACCGGACACAATCGGAATATCATCACCAGGAAACTCATAAGAGGAAAGCAATTCCCTTACCTCCAATTCGACCAGCTGAAGCAACTCCTCATCATCAACCTGATCTTGCTTATTCAAGAACACCACCATATTCGGAACTCCAACTTGTTTAGCCAACAAAATGTGTTCTTTCGTCTGTGGCATAGGCCCATCAGCTCCAGACACCACAAGAATCGCCCCATCCATTTGGGCAGCCCCAGTAATCATATTCTTAACATAATCAGCGTGCCCGGGGCAGTCGACGTGGGCGTAATGCCGATTCTCAGTCTCGTATTCAACCGTAGCCGTATTAATTGTGATACCACGAGCTCTCTCTTCAGGGGCAGCGTCAATTTCATCATATTTCTTGGGGGCCGAGTTCCCAAGCGAGGCTAAGGCCATGGTGAGAGCAGCTGTGAGTGTGGTCTTCCCGTGGTCGACATGGCCAATTGTGCCGATGTTAACGTGGGGTTTCTTGCGCTCGAACTTGCCACGGGCGGCGCGAATGGAGAAGCGGCGGAGGGCCCGGAGCGGCGTGGGGGGGGG
>NW_011628063.1:20254-41510 GCF_000512975.1 Sesamum indicum | reverse complement strand
GTCGTGGTGGTGGGATGGAGGAAAAGGGTAGTAGATGAAGGAGTAAAAGAAGAGGAGAGAATAAGTTTAGTGGATTTTGAAGAAGCGGGGTTAGGTAGAGAAGGCGTGGGTAGGTATGCGAGTTTTGCGACGACGGCAGCGGAAGCGGTGGCCGTGAGTGAGGCCATGGCGGAGAGCGGGGTTGTGGGTGTGGGGAAAGAAGAAGGGAGAGGGGAGTTGAGAGAGAGAGAGAGAGAGAGGAAAATGTTGGAGGAAGAAAGGAGATAATATATAGTGAAGATTGAGAATGTTATCTGTGGGAAGAAGAGAAGAAAAGAGGACCTCTCCTCTCGTGCACTATTATCCGTTTCTACTTTCTCCCCAATTCTAACAATGCACTTTCTCTCCAACTCCGCTTATGCACTCCCAACTGCTAAACTGTTGAATAATTATTTTCACCCCCTCATTTATTTACATAAATTACTCCTATTTTTTTAAATAATTACATATATACTTATTAAAAAATATTAACATCATTTATATATATTATCTATGCTTTTTTAAAAATTACATACACCCCTCCAAAAATCGTCAATATCGTATTCTGATTTTTTAACTATCAAGATTGATCTTTATAATTATTCAAAAGATAAAATAATTTATGTAAATAAATCACAAATTTAAAAGTATAGATGTAATTATACTTATTTTTATTTACAAACCTTGAATTTAAATTTTTATTTAAAAAAGTCAATTGAAGTTTATTTTTAATACATTGGTGAATGTGGAATGATCAAATTATGCAATACGAAATGAATATTTTGTGACAGTTATTTGGATGAAAATTGTACTTTTAATGTATCAATGGTATTGCAATAACTAAATTGAATAATGTCCGATTTTGATGGAAAACCTTTCATGGTAATTGAAATAGACAGAATAATTGTTTTTTTAAAACAAGTTTAGAGAAATTAATCTATAAGATATATGCTTTTTTGTTTTCCCTTTCACAATAATTATGTCATTATCTTTTTTTATCAACAAATTTTATAAATGCAATACTTATAGTAATTTGGATATAACATAAAGTATTTTCTCTATCTATAAAAAAAATCTTGAAATAATAAAAATTATATAAACATACTTTAAATTTTAAATACATCTATACTAATATATAGGAGAAGGCCTTTTTCTCTTACAAAAGACAATTATGGCATCGCAGAACCAATTTTATTATTATGTCGATAATACCTCTAATTCTTTTTGTTGCTTTCTTTTATTTATTTATTTATTTTGAAAATGTGATGTTTTAGTGTATATATATTTTCTTATTCATAATATATTTTAAAATATAAAATATTATTTATTATATGTACGCATGAATGGCGTGCCACGACTACTAGTAAACATGTAAGGCATGCCACAGGTTAATGGGATAAACAATTAACTACTACCAGAAAATAACTGGGAAATATAGGATTAAAATTCAGGGAATGCTGTTCTATGCAGCAAAATTCAGAGTAAAAAGTTACACATAGCTTAGGATAGCCTGGCAGTTGTCAAGACAAACTTCACATGAAACTCTTCATACTATATCACAAACTACGTAAAGCAAAAACAGGATTAATGCATTCACCTGATGTTCTTTCAAAAAAAGAAAAAAGAAAATGCCATGAACAGAAGCATTCAACCGATATGCGGAGAAGAAACATAAACAGTAACAGGTGCCTTGTCCATGATATATCAAGCATACTGACATTAGTGGTACCATAATTTATCGAGTCCTGGATGTCTCCCGGGAGACAAGTTCAACTTATTGTCTCCAACTTACAAAAACCGAAATGAAGCACAGACGTTTTCTCAACATAAATTCTTCCTGAACAATCAGCTTCATGTTGTTAATATGCACAAACACGTATCTTATAGGTATATTTTTCACGAAAACTCAAAGGGCTATTGATTATAGAATGGTATGGAAACGGTGGTTGTGTCTGTGATAAAAATAAAATGATATATCAGGACTTAACGAAACCGTAGTTCCTAGGATTCCTGTCATCAAGACAATCTCTCACCTCAGCATAGCCTCCTAACCTATTTTGACAACTGTGCATACTCGACCAGGATCATGCAATGCCAAGTTCAACAAGTAAACATATACAGCTATAACTCTGCCATATCATTTGCAAGAACTAAAATACCTAGTTCAGATTTAATATCCTCCGTTAGCTTCTTGAGGCAGTGCTTAGAGAAACCACATATGCCTCCTTCATCCATTGAACTTCTTTTTTCCTCTCTCCAATAGCATGGAAAGTTTACATCACTCTGGAATATCTTGAAACCTTCAGGATACGGATATTGATTGGTGCAAATAAAGAACTTTTCACTTTATTTCCAAGCTAGAAATTATGATTGCAAGACTTACACCAATTAGGTGCCCTCTTTCATGGTTCTATTTTCCAGATGGCCTCTGTCATCATGCAATTTATGTCCCGATATCTTCTTGTTACAAATGCTCAGAACTGTTCCACGAATCTCCAGCGGGAGTTCCTTTAAAAGATCTGAAACAGCCAGTTCATGCTTCTGCTTGAGTTCATCTAACTCTTTCAGCTGCTCATCCAACACGTGCTCGAGCTTCTCAACAATAACTTTGATGTCTCCTGAATCAGTTCCAGATGGCATGATAATTTCTTCTGATAGATGAGTCCTGCTGCAAGGTGTATGAGTGGAAGCATCACTTTGAATGTCCACATCTTTATGGCTAATAGGGGATTGTGAATTTTCTTCAGACCAGCCATCTCCAGAGGCTATGAAATCTGTTGGCATCAAGTTGGATGGCCCAGGTTTTAGTGGAGAGCTTTCACCACCAGCTTTGGGTGAATCAGACCAATATTTCCGACCTGAAGGCAGTCTTTCCAAAACAAGATGACCAGTTTGGGCAGAATCATTTGTCATGGGGGAATCAAAGTGACCTCCAGACCCACCACTTTCTGGAATTACATCACCATTAGAACTGTTGTTGCTTGAGAGTTCTCTGGGTGCCCAGTCTGGGATATGGTATCGAATTTCAGAATCAATCATTGCAGCAATAACTGAGACATCATGATCTGTCAAATCCAGCTCTTCAACCATTTCACTAGCCACAGCATTGGAAGTATCCGCCTCAATATCAAATGGGAAGTGAATGTTCCGAATATGACCTAAGCTCATAAAGCAAATAAGATTAATAACATCCAATAGGCAACATCTTTTTTGTTAGACCAAGGACAAAATGTAGCAAAAGGTATAATAACATCAATAACCTGATGAATCTGCTATCCGAAGTTTCAAAAAGATCGTATTTTGGTCTTTTCTCTGACCCTGCACTGTGAAGTCTCGAACTCCCTCGAGCATAGTGTCTCCAGAGGTTTCTCCATTATCGAACTGGTCGCCATTATCATCTGCGCATATGAATTGTTGGAAACAGTGATATAGATGCTATTCAGAAATAGAAGAAGCCCACAAAGTGCACCTGCGTTTGAGTGCTGGGGCTGTAGTGAATGACCTCTACTCCTGGAATCATCATCTGATCGAAGGAAGGGGTCCATAAGTAGTTCTTTGGCTGACACCCGCTCAGAGACATTTGCAATGCATTTTTCTATAAATGTCCGGACTTCAGGATCCTTCACTTTTCCTAATGATGCAGGCTTGATTCCCTTTAACAAATTTAGTTATACAATGAAGAAAAGAGAGAGTGTTAATCAGTTAGGTATCCTATAACCCCATCCTGATCTTGGTAATTAGTTCCTATAGGTAAATAGTTCCTATATTCACTCCCTATTCATTTTTTACTAGGATTTGATCCAACTAGGAGCATATATATAGATATAGTGGGGCAACAGCTAGGGTGTGGGTGGATGAGGGGTGCGAGTGGTATGCCTCGTTTTTCAGAGATTCCCTGTTTTTCCAAGCACATGTAGGCTTCATTTGTGCCAAACCATGTGATTTATGTCTTTCTCCCTCTTGTTTTGGTTATTTCTTCTGTTTCTTTCCCATATTATTTGGGTAGTAAATAATGACATCGTATTTTGTGAAACAATACAGTTCTCAGTTAACAGGCTAATGTGAAGAAAAATAACAAAACATAGAGTTAGAAATGAAGACTACTTACAGCTGTCACTTTCTTATATATCTGAGCTGCATTTGCACATTCAACATATGGATATTCAAGGGTCACTAGCTCCAACAAGCACATACCAAAGGCATATATATCCACAAGTTCATTGTATTCCTCCTCATAAAGCTCTGGTGCCATGAATTCCGGGGTGCCTAGATAAAAATCACATTGTGTCCTCGCCTTTAGAACTCTAACGAATACCAAATTGGAGAACAGAGTTTATAATTAGCCAAACTACCTATGACACTGTGAGCTGCACGGGCCTGCTGAAGAATAGCAGCTAGTCCCAGATCACCAATTTTCACCTCCCCCTGATTCCCATTAACAAAAATATTATCACATTTCAAGTCCCGATGGATAACTGGGGGGTCATGACTATGAAGATATGAAAGCCCCTCTAGGATTTGCCGGGACCATTTCTTCAATGCCCGCACATCAACATGCTTATGTTTCTTCCGATACCTACACAGCCACATAAACCAACTTGACCTTTCATTTTCCAATGTCGATGACTAAACTCATAGTAAACAATTAAACAGAAAAAAAAAAAAAAAAACACCAAAACAGATTTTAGATAGTTTAACATACTGTCGCAGAGTCCCGGATGTAAAAATCTCAGTAATGAAGTTGATATGCTCGTTCTTGGTATCAACCCACGAGTTGTAAAATTTGATAATATTTTTATGCTTAAGGGTTTTTAGCAAGTGAACTTCCGAATACAACCGTTCCAAATCAACTGAATTCCTCAAGAGATCAGCCACTTTAACCTGATTCCAGGCTACCTCTATTCCTTCCCATTCATCAAAAGCTCGATATCTATATTCCAGCAATTAAATCAAGGATTCACAAGAACAAATCTTCCTCAGTCTCATTTTCATTTTAAGATGATTGAAATACACTCCTTCAAAACAAAATCAAAGCACATAAAATTCCATGAAGGATACACTTTCTTGAAAGCTCCTTTTCCTAATACTTCTTTATACTGCAAAATCGCAATAGAAACACAATGAGAGAATAGTTACTAGAAGAAAATCAATAAGACAGAACATTAAGCTGATCAGAAAACCTAAAATCATTTCAGAATTATGGAATACAACGTTAGCTATAAAAACAAAATATTCACATAACAACAAAAATTGCACGAACCCGACCGTAGCGACCGGAGGGATCAGCCTCAACGAAATCGGGTTCAGTATCGGATTCATCGGGGTCGGGTTCCGACACCGAATCTTGTGGCATTCTCCTAATTTATCCGACAAACAGGAAACCAAAACCAAAACCAAAACCAAAACAAAAAACAAAAACAGAAACAAAAACAAAAACCCTCTTAGATTCAGATCTATTACTACAAATTCACGCAGTTACTGGCTGAATCAACTCGTTGACAGTCGGATTCGAATAAACTCAGACACGAACACAGTTTGCCAGCTTTGAGACACGAAAACACTCTCTATAATTCAATTCTTGGGCGAACATCAACAATGGAGAAATCGAACTCGAGAGTGCAAACTGATTTTCATGAAGAGGAGTTTACGTCGGTTGTGTAAATCTTTGTGTATATCTGTATGTATATAGTTGTGGGGAAAGAAGAAACATGACAAAGAAAAACTTTTATGAAACAGAGCGAATCAGCTTATTAACTGATTGTGACTGACTGACTCTTTCTATCTTTAACTTCTATTTCCCTATGTTTTAGTCTTTTTTTTCTCCTTATTTTAAAATGATGAAAAAGGGGAGGGGTGGAGACAAATTTAATTATTCTTATTGTGAAAATAGTATACTATCCACTATTTTATTTAATATATATCAATTTATTTTTTAAAGAAAAACACAAAAGATATTCAATTTATACACACAATACATATATATTAAATAAATATAAAATATAAACTCGTACTGTAATAGAAGATTATAAAATTGGATCATAATCACGAAGAGATCATAATTATGACGTGACAAAATTTTCGAAAAATACAAGATCATAATCAATTACTGAAATTTTGGATCTATTTTAAATCAGACAAATATAATACTATATAAAAATATACATTTTTTTCTAAATATTTGGTAAAAATATAAAAATAACGCACGTCAATAATTTCTTTACATTATACAATAATTGTAATATATATATATATAATACGGAGAGTTTATGTTTATGTTGTATTGTGTTCCCTTTCCTTTTTGTGTTCAAGTGCAAGGTCAAAATTGGAAGCAGATGGGAAGTCAATGGCTTTTTATTATTTATCTATATATGTACTAGTCATCGTGATATATAATTAATTAAATTTTGATAAATAATTTATTATATATATGATATATTGATAAAGATGGAAGGGAAATGTTGATTATGATAATGGTCAAGTGAGTGTGACATGACTTATATATGGAGACATGAAGATGCAGACATAGCTTCAAATTCATGTGATGTTGACAGTTGTGGGGTATGGGGTATGTGGGGTGGGTGTCTCAGTCTCTATATTCATGTGGGTATTTAATGCTAATTATGATAATTCATAGCTGTTTCCACATGGGGTCATAAGCCATGACCGGACTTTTTCCTTTCCTTACAAATATAATAATTACCAAAATGGCAAAATAATTTTTAATATAAAGACTTCCTTACAAGGTGATTATATGAATCTCTACTAACGTAAGATATTAATGGTGACATATTTTTATTTAAAAAAAGCAAAATATTACTTTAGAATGTGCAAAAATGAAATTTGTCTGAATTCGATCGCATGTATCTATGGTAAATTGATGATAGTACTGGAGGATTTGAAACTTTTTACCTCACCACATTTCAGTTATTGCCGATCACAAGTAGGAATATTAATAGGGCAGATTCTGTCATAAATTTATTTAATTTAGTTTTTAGTAAAACTTAAAACCTAATACACCCTGACCTATTTATTCCAACCCCAAACCAGCCCACAACCCGACCCGATATGATGCTGAACTTCAGGATGAGCTCAAGATGGGTCGGGGTCAAGACATTAAATCTGTACGAACTCGATTGAGACCATATAATTAAAATTCATTTTTGGGCTTGAACTTAAAACTTAGACATGAACTCGCCCACATTTAAAATGAGCTTGAGACATACACATGACCTATTCATCCTATTTGTCATTCTTGTTTATAAGAACAATTATTGTTGCACAATCGACAATTCCCTATTTATAATTACCAAGAATGCTATTACTGCCACATAACTAACAATATTGGACCAACAGGTGTTTTTCCCTCATGGAGAATTTTTATTCAGACTCGACTCTGCCGAACCTAAATCAATCATACGACAAGCGCAATACATTTAATGTGTGATTAGGACAAGTGACTAATTATATAATAAGTGTGATACACTTACTTTGTGATTGATTAAGTTCGATCAAATTTACTACGAGTAATACTTCTCATATGACTGAGCCCGAAAAGTTGGCTAATCAGCTACGTAATTCAAGTTTTTAACTATGCAGCAATTCAAGCCTTACAATTTGGCCATTAATTGTTTCCTCCTAAGAGAAATATTTACTATATACCCTTCATGGTAATTGAAATGAGGATGATTGATTACTGCCACAAAATGTAAACAATTTCGATTCCTATGTCCTTGGATTTACTTCTTTAATCATCAAGAAAATGTTATTTCAAGAAACAAATTTTCAAGCAAGCTTCATACCAACTTTAGTACATTATATTAATTTCAAATCCTAAAAAAATAAAATACATATAAAAGACACAAGTCATGGAAAAGAGAAGTCATGAGAAGCCATCAATAGAGATTTGGACCATCTCCAAAGTCTTTGGTGACGGAAGTATCACTGGGCTGAGTAGCATATAGTAATTATAATCCCTTTAGATTTCGCCATGAAAGTCATATTGCTTTGGAGCGTTTGGATTAGTATTATCGAAAAAGTAAATTATTTTTGATTGCAGTCCAAGAAAGATTGCCAACCAAATTAAAAATTATATTTATATTCTTGATTTATAATTTATTTACATAAATTAATCGTACTTTTTTTTTTTGAATAAAGTCGGGTAAGTGTGTAATATTGTTAATATTTTTGAGGAATGTATATGTAAAATTTTAAAATTAGGGATCGTTTGTGAAAATAATGTTGACATTTCTAATGAGTATATGTGTAATTTTTTAAAAGACAAGGCGAGGTCACACTAGAGCTCGAACTAGAATTTGAGAAGAATCTGGAACCATGGGAAAAATAGAATAAGAATTGAAGATGGTACCTTAAAGATTTGGAGGTTGTGGTCGAGGTGGAAGCTGCTAGAGGTGCGGCAGAGGGGAAGAGTTGGAAAGGCAAGAATGGAAAGGGGTGTCGAAATCAAATAGCACGACTATAAATAGGAGGGGAAACACGAAGAGATGAGCCAAAAGCTAGGGATGCGACCATGGCTTCCCCATCGAAGAAGTGAAACTAATTCAATTAAGGTACCTCTCATTCACTTATAACGGAAAGCTCCCAGCTTCCATATCCAAACTCCAGAATCTTCACTACTTAATTCTCCATCAATACTTAAGCATCATATCTTCTGGGGTTCATCGAGCATATCTGCCCATGCAGATCTGGACTATGCAAGAATTGAGGCATCTCGAGGTCATGGGAAGCGACATGCCAGATCCTAGTTCTGAGGAGTCCTAGTTCTTGGCCCCAAGCCTCCTGCTCCATTTTTCCCAGTGAGTCTTAGGAAGTTAACACTCGGTGGACTTGGGACTTTCTTGGGAAGACATGAGTCTTATTGCTTGTTTGCCGAATCTTGAGGTGCTTAAACTATGATGCTACGCCTTTTGAGGGGGGATTCTTGGCACTTAGAGTTCTTCTAATTGAAGACACTGACTTGGAATACTGGAGAATTGATAGTGGTCATTTTTATTTGCAAACATGAAAGGTATGAGGTGTAATTTATAATTACAATAAAATTTTTAGGAGTTTTTGGTGTAATTATCCCATATTTTTGTTTATGGATAATAACTCGAGTACAAAAATTGATGTTATTGACTAAATTAGTTACCATTATATACATTTTTGACCTTGTTGGAGGATGATGGAGTATTTTGGTTCTCTATAGGACCAGCTGTCGTTGATGCTATTCAATTCTTATTTTATACAACTTGTAAAATTAAGTATTATTTCATATGGTTTATCTCTTGTAACTTGGTCGAAATTATAATCTTCTATATATATTACTTGAATTTTAGTTGCTTAATTCAACTTTGACCTTTACAATATTAGAGCGAAAATACAATATAGGTAAATTCTCCTTTACCCCCTCTATCTTTATCTTGTATTATTTTTCAAAAAAAAATGTAATTTTAGTTCTATATGTTGGGGTTGATAATTTTGATTTTCTTCAAACTAAAGTTAATAATATGATCTTGTAACTTGAAGAATTATTGGTCCCTTGTTACCCGAAGTTTGAAAATATTTTTGAAAAAAGCATGTACATCACACGTGCTTTTTTAATTTGGAACGTTTCTTGCCGTTGATCAATTTAATGGACCAAGAACCGCAAAAAATTAAAAGATACAAGGTACAGGAATTGACCACTGAAAAAATTGATGAATTGTCATAAATTGAACAATGAAAAATTAAAAAGTTAATTACAGGACCTATAATTTATATCCTAGAAAGATACAAGTCTAAAATGTCAAAATGCAAAAAATACAAGAAAAAACTTGCATTAAGCCATATATAATTAATGAAAAAATAATATTTTTCGTCCCTAACTTATGGCCTTTTCATTTTTACTCCCATTGATTATGAAATTATAGCTTTTGGTCCTGTAACTTATAAAAGGAAGCACTTTTGGTCCGATGATGCATTTTTGTTTTATATTTTAACAAAAAATACAATGTGCTTTGCATTCTGACAGATAGAGTTTTTACACTTTTTAAGTCCTGTATATTGTAGAATTTTCACTTTGGTCCCATAACTTCCAAAAATAGTACTTTTAGTCCAAAGCACTTAACGAGCACGTGACATTTTTCGTTAAACATCTAATGGAGATGTGTTATGGGATTAAGACTATTACATTTTTAAAGTTATGAAACCAAATGTGAAAATCTCGTAATTAATAGATCAAAAGTAAAAAGACCCTAAGTTACAAGACGAAAAATGCAATTTTCCCCTCTAACTGATTGAGGAACGCCGTGTATTTAACTTTTATAAAAGTGACCCTACTATTTATTTTGAATTTATTTCTATCAATAATTAAATGTATTAGGTGACGAGTGAGGATTCACGAGAGCCAACTTAATTATTAAAGATTTATCCATATTAATCAACATTAAGCAAGTTGTCATTAGTAAAGACAAATTAACAACTGCAACTTGCTAATTTTCCCAAGGGAGGTCACAATCGCAGATAATTAAATATAAAATTATTAAAAAAAAAAATTACGCGCTCAGCATTTCTGCAAATGATTTCCGGGGGAGGTCATATTTGCGAAACAGACATTAATTCAAGTTTCAAGGTAAGGTTTTAATTATTTCAATGCCCATTTTGTTGTACATTCATTGCTTTCATGAATAGATGCTAATGCTTTAAGATTTCTGTTTACAGTTTATTTGGTACAACAGTTTGTGTGAGATCTGAGAGAAAAGAAAGAGAGTAAGTAGAAATGGCTTATGCAGCTGTGATTTCTCTAAAGCAGACAATTGAGCGGCTTTTGAATTCTTCCCCGATTCCTGTTCCTTCTCCCTGTCCAGAAACCATAAAATCTGCATACGAGGAAGTTGAGTCCATCAGATATTTTCTCGCGAGTTCCTTTTCCCATCTTGGAAACAGCAACAGCGAGAGTGCAAATGCTCTTGAAAGGCAAATCAGGGAGGCAGCATGCAGACTGGAAGATGCACTGGAATCCCATGTATCAGATCAGTTTCTCTCGCAAATTGAAACCCTGGATGTTGACGTAATGGGCAAGAAAGTGAAGGATGAGATTGATTTCTTTACCGAATCGGTGAGGAGGATCGGGAAGGAGTATAGCTCGCATCAAGTAAGCAAGTCGTTGCTGCCGGAAGAAGATGATTCATCAAGAATTGATGGTTTTGATGGAATGGAGTCAAAGATGGTCGGATTAGAAGATGAAATTAGTGAAATGAAGAATCTTCTCATCCAGCAGTTGCCATCTGAGAGGAAAGTTGTCGTGCTCGCCGGGATGCCAGGTATCGGTAAGACTGCTCTCGCTAGACAGGTTTATGAAGATCCATCGATTTCGAGTATTTTTGAGTGTCGCCTCTGGGTCAGAATTGGCGTTCAATATCAATTAAAAGGACTTATGCTAGATATTCTGTCTAAGTTGGATCTTGGCGCTGACAAAATACATGCAGAAGAAAGTGAGAAAGTAGCTGAGTATGTCAGCACAAGTTTGCAAGGTAAAAGGTACCTGATTGTGTTGGATGACATATGGAGCACACAAGTATGGAATGAGTTGGAAAAGTTCTTTCCAGATGACAAACTAGGAAGCCGGATCCTACTGACAACCAGGCTACAAGAAATTGCTCTAGATGCTCGTGGTCATATCGTTTTGAAGCGTTTCCTAGATAACGAAAAAAGTTGGAGTCTTCTTTGTCAGAAGGTTTTTAGTGGAGAGCACTCATGCCCTACTGATCTTGAGGAAGCTGGAAAAGAGATCGCTGAGAAGTGTGAAGGACTTCCTCTTGCGATCATGGTAGTAGGCAAGCACCTATCTGAAGCGGACAAAAACCCCGAATACTGGAAAAAGGTGGCAAAGGATGAAATTTCAGCTATCATTAGTGCTGATGAAGTCATGTCAAAGAAACTAATGTTGAGCTACAAGCACTTGCCGCAACATTTGAAGGCATGCTTTGTTTATATGGGAGTTTTCCCACATGGTTATGAGATCCCTGCTACCAAGCTCATCAACTTGTGGTGCGCTGAGGGATTTCTTGAACCAAATTCTATCATAACCATAGAAGAAGTTGCCATGGACTGTTTGGTGCAGCTTGTGTCCAAAAGTGTTGTTCTGTTCAGCAAGCCGGGCATCATTACTGGAATTAAAACCTGCAAGGTCCATTCTGTCTTTCTGTACCTATGCATCAAAGAAGCTGAAAAGGACAAGTTTTTTCGTGTCATAAACAATTATGCCAATGCTGTAAAAGAAGGTGTAGAAAGCCAACGCAGACTCTGCGTCCACAACAATGGTTTATTGGGCATAAAAGATGTGTATAACTCAATGGCATCCGTTTTAAAAGCTCGTTCGCTCCTCTGTACTGGCCCGCACCATCAATATCCAGTACCAAGACGCTTGTGTTTCAGTTTGCTCAGAGTACTGGATGCGCTTACAATTCGCTTCCACGAGTTTCCAATCGAGGTAGTAAAACTAGTTCAGTTAAGATACCTTGCCTTCACTTACAACAAAGAGCTCCCTACTTCCATATCCAAGCTCTTAAATCTTCAGTACTTGATTGTCCATCAATTTCTTAGCATAATATCTCCTGGAGCTCATCGATCGTATCTACCCATGGAGATCTGGAATATGCGAGAACTGAGGCACCTCGAAGTCATGAGAAGTGACCTACCAATCCCCAGCTCCGAAGACGCTCTCTTCCCGAACCTATCAACACTTTCAGGTATTAGCACCCGTAGTTGTACCAAGGAGGTCCTAAAAAGAATCCCGAATCTGAAAAAACTAAGAATTCAAATCGAGGAAGCACCAGGTGCTGCTGAATCCTTGTGTTCTTTAGATGTTGATCAGGGCATCAAATGGTTTGGTTTTCAACGGGGCATCAAATCACTTGGTTTCGTGATTATAAATCCTGTGCCGAAGCCTCAGATTGCTGCACCTATTAAAAGTTTGCCTTCAGGTCTAAGAAAGTTGAGCTTGAGCGGGTTGGGATGCCCCTGGAAGGACGCCAGAGTGATTGGCAAACTGTGGCATCTTGAAGTGCTGAAGCTGAAAAACTATGCCTTTCAAGGGCCCGAGTGGATAACTGATTCATTTCAGTTCAAATCACTTAAAGTTTTCCTTCTTGAGGATACTGATCTGAGGCATTGGAGAAAAGGCGAGGGATCGTTTATTAGTATTCGCCACCTTATAATTAGGCACTGCTACAAACTAGAAGAGATTCCTCTTGAGATTGGGATATATCCAGCCCTGGAAAGGGTGGAGCTAGTTGATGTCAAACCTTCTGTGGTGGCTTCCGCTGACAAAATACTGCAGCTGCGGACCCAAAACAATATGGGAAATATTCAAGTTTCCATCCACTTTTCATGGGAGAATCAGAAACTCAAGTCATGACTGGTGCCCCGCCTATTTCAAGATTTCGTTCAAGGTAAAAATGCAAGCAACTTTTGTGATATCACATATGTACAAAAGTGAAAAAAAATATTAAATTATTTATCCCCGTCATTTAAAATACACCAAATTATCTCATTTTACTACAACTTTATTCTCTTTTCTCAATTGAAACTGAGTCGAACCAAGTTCACAAATTAAAACCACATTATTGAATTAGAATAAGGATAGTTAATTATGTGATTTGTGCTATTCCTATTATAGATCTTGAAATTTGATTTTCTATATTTATATATTTTTAATATTATGTACACACATATATATATATATAGTTTCTTAAATTAAATCTTGATTACAGTTTGGCAACTTAATATCTTCATATTTTAATTAGTGTTTGCTACAATAAACAAGGAATAGGGATTTATTTAAAATTTTGCATGAGGGGCGGCGGCAGCTGGTCAAGATGCTTTTTACCATTTCAACGCACCATTTATCTTAGCAATTTTTTATAATATTATAAATGAGTAAATTATTTTTTTATAAAAGAAAATAGTGTTTTAATTTTTTTTATATTTTTTAAAATATATCAATTTGTCCCTTAATGCTTTTATAATGAAATAATTTATCTCTAATCTATTGCTTCATTTTAAAAAGACACAAAGTAAATTGTCATTTTCTTTTATAAAGGGATAATTTGCTTATTTATAATATTACAAAAAGTAAATTGCATCATACCCATTTAATATATATGCGCCCAAGTTGTACATTTATTATATATACCATATTAATAAAAACATAAACTATTACATTTCATACAGTTGATTTCTCATTTAGCAATTCATATAATTGCAGCAGCAAATTATTTAATCATCAAGATTAGAGATGTTAATGCTGTAAGATTTGTACCAGTTTCTTGTTAGTGTGGGTGTCTGAGAGAGAAAGATGAAAGCAATCAGAAATGGCTTATGCTGCTGTGGTTTCTCTTAAGCTTACAATTCAGCGCCTTCTCGATTCTTGTGATCAAATTCCTATTCTTCCACCCTATCCAGAAATCTTACAACTCGCGTACAATGAGGGAAAATGTTTTATTTGGAAGACAGCAACAGCAAGAGGGAAAGGCAAATCAGAGAGGCAGGTCAGCATTCAGACTAGAAGACGTAGTTGAATCAGCCCATGTTTCAGTTCCTCACAATCTCAAACCCCTGATGGAGATGACATCAGCTACTTGGCCATGGAAGCCAATTAAGCAACCCGTCGGTGTCGGTGTCCGTGTCGCTGCTTGCTGAAGAAGATGACGAACTTGTTTCGTCTAAAACAGCGGGTCATTCTCAAGAATTGAAGTCCCACTGGATACTGCAGAACCTTTCCTTTGCTTTAATGATCTTGTCTATCTCAATCAACTTAAACACTCATAGTGAATCCTAATCCCAAATTGCAGGTTCTTTGCCCCAAGCCTCCTGCTCCATTTTTCCAGCGAGTCTTAGAAAGTTAACACTCAATGGACTTGGACTTCCTTGGGAAGACATGAGTCTTATTGCTGGTTTGCCGAATCTTGAGGTGTTTAAACTACGATGCTACGCCTTTCGAGGGGGGATTCTTGCAACTTAGAGTTCTTCTAATTGAAGACACTGAGTTGGAATACATGGTCACTTCCCACTTGTTCAGAACCTACTCATTCGGCACTGCTACAAACTGAAAGAGATCCCTGTTGGCTTCAAGTTTGTGTGAAGTAGTTTCCAAAGGATGATCACAAAACCAAGTGATGAGTAATCCAGTATCCAGATGATGCTTGCTTTCATGGTGCTGCTGTTGATATTTGCATCACAGGACACTAGGAATGCGAGGCAGTCCTCTCACACAAACAAACAAACAAATCACAACTTGCACTGTTTGAACACAGATTTATTTGTGAACTATGATATTGTCTTGTGAGTGTAAGTTGAGACCATAAGACCTCACTTGCTTGTTGCCTAAGGCCCTCTCTTAAATCTTATAAATTTCTTATCTTTGTCTAATATTTTTACACAAGAACCCAATGGGAAAAGAGCAGAAGAAGGAACAAAAAAAGAGAGAAAAATTTTAAAAACCAAAAGTGAAAAAGGATAGCAATATTATACTTTAATTTTTTGGTCTGTAATGTGATGATGGATGTAGAGTAGCATTTGCTGAGAATATGTAAACCTTACTGCAAAAATGCTTGGGACCAAGCATTAAACTATAATCCAGAAGCATCAAGTAGAAATAAGTTAAATGATACATTTATTCTACTCTAATATATTTTTATATTGTAAAATATATGTTGCATACTTTTAAATTTTTTGTATATATTACTTTTCAATATAAAAAAAAATCAGTCACTATATTTTTTATTTATTAGTCTTAGTTATTGTGTATCCTACACACACACAAACACATGTATTTCTGTGTGGGATTAAAAACATTTTGGTCCCGTAATTTAATTCATTTTGCGTTCTTTTAATTTTTTAGGGTAGTATTTTGGTCCTACATCTTTTTATTTTTTTAGATTTTATTTCTTTTTTTGCCGGAGCTGACCTCCACTGGTGAGAAGGGCGAACTCTAACGAAAAGAATGATTGAAGTCATAAAAATTAAAAAATGCAGGACTAATTTACTAGCTTAGAAAATTGAACGACGAAATTGCCAAATGAGCTATGTTACCGAACCAAAAATACATGAAACCCTTGGTCAATTTGTGTATTTTTGTGTGTTTCTTGTGTATGCAGATGAACACCTCGGTACAAATTCTTTTATATGAATTGACATTTACTTTACTAAAAATTACACATATGTTGCATGTAGAAAAATATAATTTTTTAATTAATGTAAAATTCTAATAAACAAAGTGGAATAAGAAATATTATTGATACCGATTATTCTCCAAGAATATGATCGATGATAATATCAAATAACATTAGTTATTTTTTTATTGTTACTGCTAATAGACCTTTTCTATTACAAACTCGAATTCACAACGATATTATACTTAATTTTGTCATAAAACTGCTAAACAAACATTAATTACAAAGTATAGTTATTTTATTTTATAATTCACTATCTTTTTTTTAAAATTTTCATAATACATCTATTTTATATCGCTCAATAATATTTTGCTATTCTCCGTACGTCGTTATAAAGCAATCCCATTTAATATTATCACCAATACCACGACACGAAACTATGGTAATTATATAATTTATTTAATCACTTCACTGAAATAGTAAATGATAAAATTAATTACTCAGTTTTTTCTTTAATTTTGACCATAATTAATGAACATTTGATGATAAAAAACTCACAAAACTAGTATTACATTATATAATAGTAGTTAATCAATATTCGTCATAATTTTTTTTTTTTCTGGTGTTTTTATTTTGATTTGTTTTCTTTTTGTTTGTTTGTGTATATATGTGTTGATGTGTGGGTGGGCAACAAGTTGGAGTGTTGACAAACATTAGGAGACGCACGACACGACTGATGATCATTATTAAATTTTAACCTGCAAACGAAGGGATCAAAATAGCCAACTTGGGAAAAGAATACAATATGGAATTTTTCAACTGCAATCGAGCAGCAGCTTCTCATCTGCCCTTTGCTTTTTTAAAATCGTACTTAACCCAATCTCCTATTTTATTTTCAACATTCTTTCCAACCACGTTTTATTTCTTAATTGCATAACAGTTATTTCTATTTCTATACAGTAATATTGCTTGTTTCTTTAATAGATTTCTTTAAATTATTTGAGGTCGCATCTGGATGAAGAATTTGGAATCTATATTTTAGATTCTTCATCTAAAATTCTTTGAATATGTTTTAATGATGTAAAATGTAAAGGATTTTAAATTCTTCTATTTTAATTTTTAAATAAATTTTGATGAAATATGAATGGATTTCAAATTCCTTTCAAATTGAGTCATTTAAAATCCTTTCTTCAAATTCAAAACAAAACACCAACTGTAAGGAATCTAGATTTGACTTAAAAGTTTTGCATACTCACTAGAGTTTCCTAGGTTACCTATCAACATTGATGATTGAAATGGACTGCCAACCTTTGGAAAGATGTACGAGTTCTTTGATTTTTCTTGTTACTCTTTCTGGTGTTGGAGATGACAAGCCCAAGGAAATCAACAACTCGAAAATATAAAAGGAAGCTCCTGTCATGATTCTTGCACACACACATGGAAATATTTCCATTTCATCCAACTGTCCAAGAATGTATTAAAGCCAAGTCAACTAGAGAACTAGAGCAAATCACATTCTAATCCCTCACCCCATATACCCTTTGAATATGCTTCTGGGCCAAATCATCATTTAATAAATCAGACATCAGTGTCAGCAACCTTTACTACAGTAATCTCTGGTTAATGTCTAGCACTGATTAGGAAAATCTGCTGGTTTTGGCTATGGTTGACTTTTCTTGTCTTTATGTAATAAGCGGAAGACACCTTGTTGCAGCCTCTATATAAAGCAATTAAAATCTTACCTATTGGCCCATCTTCAAGCAGTGGGATCTCACTTTTTGAACTTTTCAGCTTTCTTTCTCCCTGATTGTTTGGAAGTGCTTGAATTCAGAAAGCAGTGCACCGATGGCTTTTCCTGGGTTTCTTCTAGCTTTGTTCTTGCTTTCGTGCTTGGCGGCTTCTTGCTGTGGTGTTACCTTCTCTTCCCTTCAGGACACTCTTATTGTCACTGCTTCACCTCAACCAGGCCAAGGTAACTTGCTCATAGAGAAAAATGCATGAATGAATCATTATACAAACTAAAGTTGATTTCGTGGTATTCTTACATGTAATATCTCTTTCAAGATTGATAGTGGTCATAAACAACAGTATGTAGTCATCCTCAGAAATCCAGACATTGGGAACTTGGAAAACTAGAGTATCTTTGAAGGGAAAAACGTGAGGATTGTCTCCGAGAATTACCTTATTTCAGACAAACATATGATACCATTCTTTCTTTGCAGAAGATAGGTGCATAACTTTGTTTACTGTCATCTGAAATTATCCCTTCATTGAATTTGCAGTTCTGAAAGCTGGGGAAGATAAAATCACTGTCACATGGGCACTGAACACTAGCTTCCCAGCTGGGATAGATTCTGCCTACGGCACAATAAAGGTCAAGCTTTGCTTTGCACCAATCAGCCAACAAGATCGTGCGTGGAGGAAAACAGTGGACAATTTGAAAAAGGACAAGACCTGTCTACACAAAATTGTTGCCAAACCATACAGCACTTCTAACAACACCTTCACCTGGACAGTGCAGAGGGATGTGCCAACTGCTACATATTTCATCAGGGCCTACGCGTGTAACTCTGCTGATGAAGAGGTAGCTTACGGCCAGACCACGGATTCTCACAAGACCACTAACTTGTTTGAGGTCCAGGCGATCTCCGGCCGTCACGTGTCGCTAGACATCGCATCAGTTTGCTTCTCTGCTTTCTCCATCCTTTCCTTGTTTGGGTTCTTCTTCCTGGAAAAGAGAAAGGCCAAGGCGTCCCAAACAAAGTGATGTGAACTATGAATACTTTTCCTTGTGTTTTATTCATACATTAGTTTTTATCATATAATCAGGCTATGAGGTTGTTTGGTGGAGCTGTTTCTCAGGATACGAGCCAATGTGTGATGTCTTAAGGTTGGATGAGAGGTTTGAATTAAGTTCAGAAATTAAATGAATTGCTCTTTCAGTATCATGTTTTTCCTATCCCCTATCATACTTGCTGTTGTGTCTGGAATTTTGGGGCAGGGAAGGGTAAATGGAAGATGAAATTTCAGAGGTTTCAGGCATCAGGGTGCATATAGATAGATAACAAAAGGTCAATGCATGGAATGAGATTTTCATATATTTCTGGAAGGCAAACAGCAAAACCAACTGGTGGCAAACACTGTCCAAATATGTAGCATAAAGGAAAGATCATCCAAATAGACAATTTCAAGTTTTTATGTTTGTAAACAGAGAACCAGATCCGAAATCTAATCCATAAAGTAGAGTGTGGTTTACTAAATTTCTCATCCATGAATTTATGGAATTTCAATATGGCCTGATGTATGAGAAGTTCCATAGCACTTCTCAATGACAACAAGAATGAGAATGTGTATGTAGTAACTGCTGATTGGAAACAGATAACCACAGACTTAGCAATTTGTGTTACATGATTTTAAGTAACAACACCAACTCCTAATGCTTTTCATGAAGGACTGAAAATTCATGGAACCAACACTTAATCCATATAAGCAGTCTGCATTATGATATCAGTAGAAAATGAACTAACACAATTACAAACCGCCATGGACTAATACAATTGCAAACCACCATAGTCATAGGATTAGAAATGCAAGTAAACCACAAGAAATGGATAATATGAACTGCCATATTGGATAAAATTTGTTTCCTCCATTGTAGTTGCAAGCACTACAGTGAAGAAATAACTGGAAATCTGCAGATAATATATTATTGATTTCCGTATTCACATTCTGAATATAATTTATCAATACAGCTAGCATATGCTAGTTGACCATTTCAGTAATTATCGACCAGCATCAGTTATATAGTTTGCAAGGAGAGATCATGAATCATATAGATGGAGAATTAGAATATTCAAGTCAACTGCTAGATGCAAAACAGAATAAACTATGCTTTGATGGATAGGATTTGCTTCTCCACCAAGCATCATGAATCATATAGATAAGTATTAGAATGTACAAGTAAACCGCAAGTTAGAGATGCAAAACAAAATAAATTGTGGTTTATAGATGAGGAAACTTGGTGCCTGATGATAGAAGGTAAATAGTCAATGGTAAATATAACAGGAAATATCAACAGATAAGCTAAGCTCTCTTCTGATTGCCTTGCTAGTGACACTGACAATTGCGGTATTACTCAAGCAGCACCAGTGAGAAGAATTATTAGAAGCATAGCATCATAAATCATAAACATCTGAAATAACAGGATACATTGTGAACTTAGCAAAATAGTAATGAAATTCTCATGTATGGTTCAACTCTGACTCATGACTTTAAAACTCGGATAACGGGGCATATTGATTCCGGTCCTTCATTAGTTTGACTTATACAAGTATTAAGTTAAATAGCATTTAGATGGAGACAAGGCAAATTTAAATCATCAAGCAGAACAAGCATGCAAAGTAAAGATTATGAATGACAATTGTGTATTCAGATGGACTAAGATACTTCAGTCCCGAAGAAAAGAAGAACACCAACACCTTTAATGGTGGAAATTGAAAAAGAGTCTGCTCGGGTAATGACACTTCATTAACCCATGTGCATCTTTTTTTAATACAATCAAGCTGCTCTAAAGATATATGGGCTTTTAGCAGAACACTGAAACAATTTGACAAGATGTTTTGAGATGAGAATCCTTGGTACAACTAGCAACTGAAAACCATCTCCTGAGTCTTCAATCTATCTGTACCAGTGAGTAACAAACTATCATGAAAAAGATCAATATGACCAAAAGCATTGGTGCCTGGAGGGCAGTCTAAAGCTGCTTCAAGAATCCGATGGTGCACGCCATAGGAATCAACTGAGTATCCGCCTTTATGGTCATGTCCAGCTAGACAGACCTTCACACAATTATATCTGTGTATCACATCCATCACGTCGTTATAATTCCACAACAGTGCTTCATTGGATGCTGCATGAGGATCTAAAGGTAGATGGCAGCATATCACAACTTTCTGGTTTAATTTTGTTGCATCCTGAAGTATTTGATCCAACCATTCCATCTGCTCTTTCCCAACTGCTCCGTTGAACATAAGAAACCTTCTCTCCTGCCCAACAAGTCCATTTGGACTATTCTTATCCAAATTTGG